>NC_081348.1:64543217-64550886 GCF_029784015.1 Lycium ferocissimum | reverse complement strand
AAAACACTTAAATCAAACCTATAAAATATTACAAGTTTCAAAACTTGCTTTGGGGCATTTTAGAACCCCTAAAATGACGATCCAAACGTTTAGGTGGACTTGATGTAATGAGCCGACATTATTGTACGCAAAAAAAGATATTAAGTTTTATATAAAATATTGATATTTTGGGATTTTTGAAATATGACTAATTTTTGCCCAAAGTATGGAAAAAAACGTGATTGGAAAGGTAATTAAAAAAAAAAAAAAAAAAAAACGTTGACACCATTCCACGTACAAAATTAGTGCGTGAAAGGCCCAAACTGTATTTTGCGAGTTGGTCCTTTCACGCATGAATTTCGTGCGTGAATACTACTAATGTAATTTTTTTTTTTTTTTGCATTAGTTTGGTTCAACTTTTTATTTTTTGTGCTACTTAAGTCGCGGATTCCTTTAAACGTATAATAACTGTACTGTATGCTTTCCACGACCACATTTGCCTTTTTCTTTTCGAAAAAAGAAAACAAGGATGTTGGTTTGTAGCTCAGGTGTATGTACACCCTAGAGCATTCACAACTTGACATGTGTGATAGTCAAAATATCCTACTCCTAATCCTCCCCATTTTATTGGAAAATTTCGCGATAATTATGAATCAAGTTTTCTCCTAAATTTTTAAATTTATTGTTATTACATTTGGAATTGGTGAAAATCATCTGCTCCCTTAAACTTTGCTTTAAAAGTGAGGAAAGCGTTACACAATGGGCCGTGCGGGTGATCTTAATCAGATGACCCCATTTTTTATTAATTGCAATCAATAACCGTAAAGATTGTTTTGATTACTTTGAGTCCCACAAAAACCCCTTAACCTACACCATCATTACCAACTATCACACGTTACAATTGGAGTCGGTGCAGCTCGATCAGAATTTGACTTTGAGGGGGAGCCATTGACTATTTTAGACAGACAAGTCCAAAAACTAAGATCAAAAGAAATAGCTTCGGGGAACGTGCATTGGAAGAATCATTCGATTGAGGAGGCTACTTGGTAGACTAAGTCGCACATGCAGAGCAGATATCCACATCTGTTTGATAGCTCTGGTACGATTCTAAACTCGTTCGAGAATGAACGTTTATTTAAGTGGGAGAAGATGTAACAATCTGACCTTTGATTTTGAGATTTAACACTTAATTTTGTGTTGGAAACTTTGAATAAGTCAACATCCATTTGGAATTTGTTTGAGGGTTCATGTGAGTTTTTGGTGCTAAAACCCCCTAGTTGTTGTACCACATTTAATTTTTTTTTCTAGGCCTTCGAGATTGTGGGGCCTAGGTTGCGTTTGGATGAAGAGGCTGGACCTTTTGCGGTCGTGTGTGGCTGATCGCGGTCGCGTAGAAGGCTTCGTTGGATTACTCTTTGCAGTCGCGAGCTTCTCTCACGCGTTCACGTATGATGACCACTAGCAGTATAAATTTAGATAGATGGAGATTTTCATTCTATTTCTTCAGTTTGGCCATTTGAGACTCGGTTTTGGGGCGATTTGGAGGTGGAAAATCACCACAAATTATTGGGTAAGTATTTCTAACTGTGATTTAAGTGATTATATCGATTTCCGTTGATTTTAATGCCTAGATTCTATGATTTCAATTGAAAATTTGAGGAATTTTAACCTATGTTTAAGATTGTAAATTGCTAAATTAGAGGTCGAATTGATATCGGATTTTGAAATTGAATGTAGATTTGAACTCGTGGGAGTATAAGTAACGTGGAAATCTAGTAACATTATGATTTTGACTCCCGAGGCTCCGGTTTGACTTTGACTTAGTCTTTGTTTGATATTGCAATATGGATATTCGTTTAATCCCATATAATACTATTTTTGAATAAGTTGGGAGTACTCAGAGGCTCTAAGACATGTCTATGTGTGGAGGCTAGTAGCGCTTCAAACCGAGGTAAGTAAAGACTTTGACTTTGATGAGAGAATTTTATCGACTAAGTGTTATTTGTGATATACTATGTATATGGAGGGTATAGGCAAGGTGAAAAAGCTTACGCAGGTTGGGGGGGGGGGGGGTGACATGTTGGGTTATTTGTCGATTATGCCTTTTTTTACCTGTCTTATACGCTGCATGAATACTTAACCAAACTCTATGCTGAACTGAGGATTAGACATTGTTTTATGTTTAAATTGTCAGTTATAAGGTATGTGCATGTAAATTACATGCTTAGCGCTTTTGTTTATATGTTATAATTGCATACATGATTCTGTAACGTGATTTGTACATGACACATGAGTTGTCCATGTGAAATGTTATTAGCATATGAGTTCCTCGTGCATTATGTGAAAATGGATCAAATCCCTATGAGTCACTGTCACGACCCAACCGGAGGGCCATAACGGGCACCCAGAGCTAACTTGCCAAGTAGCTCTTAACATACTTCTCATGATCATATCTAGGTGAGCCACATGGCTAACTCATATTTCCGACGAACTGAAGGGACACAAGTTCCATCTAATATATGCCCGACTATATAAACATCAGTGACCATGCCCTGTACAAGCCCAAAAGGCTATCAAAATGATATACAAAATGTGAACCGATAAGGCTATGGACATCTAGCTATGTACATCTGTCTACGAGTCTCTACATGGAGTATGTAATATCATAAAGACGGGGCAGGACCCCGTCATGCCCATATGTACACAAAAGAATAATACCAACTAAACAACAACTCCAGATCAAATCGAGCACTCCCATTCAATCACTGATGAAGCAGCACGGGGTCTGGTCTGTCTCCCTGTCTACTGCGCAGGCATGAACGTAGCGTCTACAAACAAAAAGACGTCAGTACGAACAATGTACTAAGTATGTAAGACGTGAATAACAACATGATGAAAGCATGAAGATAACATAAGATAAAGAGAACACTTTATACCTTCTAATACCTCTTAAGATGACTGTCTTACATACTTAACCTTTCTTCTAAAGGGAACATTTCATACATATACATATAATGTTACCATACCCAGCCAGATAGGCTCCGTGCCATCCGTACTCGGCCATAACAAGGCTCGGTGTTATTCGTACCCGGCCATAACTAGGCTCGGTGTTATTCGTACCCAACTGCAGTGGTGTGCGCGCAATAGATATCATACCTGGCCATATAGGCTCGGTTGTCACAACATAGCTATATATATCTCTACTATATAGAAGCACGGGTTTGGAGGCAGGATCGTCGTCCTTCAAGTATTTACGTAAATAAAAGCAAAAGTGGGGGCAACTTTAAAACCAAAAGTGAGGGTAACACTCCTATTACACTGTTATTATCTTTGACGTGTTGAATGGAATCCACTAGAAAGTGGCTTTTCAGTTGTTTGTTTGTAAATTTTCAAGAGCAAATTTTGTTTGTTCATTTCTTACTCTCTCTCTCTATTTTGGGGCTTGCTCTTCCGCTTTTCCTCTTCTATTCTAAAAAAATAGGTTCTTCTTCCTTTCCCTTTTATTCACTGTTTTTTTTAGTTCTTTCTATTTATTTGTGTTAGTTGCTTTTGGTGTTATTTTTTGATTTTATAGGTAATTTTCTCTCTCTGAAATTAAATATCTAAGCTTGATTTTTTACTATACATGTATTTGAGACTGAAATTTTTGAATTTTTATATGTTCTCATTTTTGCTGAGTTATCCTGTGTGTTGCATGTTACTTCTTCTTCCTCTTTTTTTTTTTTTTTTTTTTTTTGGGATGGATTTCACTGTTGTCTTTTCATATTTTCTGTGTGTCTTATCAGTATTTTTTCAACATACTTTTGTTTGAAACTTTACTTTTCGGATTTGATCTGTCCTAATTTTTTGTTGTGTTGCTCTATGTGTTTCATGCGGTGGGTATGACTTGAAATAAGTGGTGGGACTAAATTCACCGCATTTGGAATTTGGTAATTTAGTAGCCTTGCTGCTAATTTTGGATAAAAAGTAGAGTCTTAATTCTGATGTTCTTTTAAACCCATTTCTGCCAAGGTCCTTATCATTGTGGGGGTATATATACACATTAATAATAAAGTATTTCAAAATTATTCTTTAATTGAGTTTGTGTTGGCTATAGTTGCATTCCACGTCGAGGCTGAAACTTCTTTGAATTTCAATACATAGCAGTAGTGATCATTCATGTTCAATTTGACTGGAATGTAATGGTTGGCCACTTCGGATTTCGGAGGATTTTGAAGCTCAAATTTGCTCAAAGAAAGCAGGAAAAAACAGGAAATAATCTGATTGATAGAGGTAAGTTCCCAGACTTCTTTTGCCCTATATGTTTATTCATAACGCCCAATGTTTGTGCTTTTATTTCCATGTTATGCTAAATTGACCCGTGTACTTGAGGAAACTTAAATGACGAAGTATGTTAATCTTTAACATTATATTTGAATAAGTGTATCTTTGAAGGATGAATGAATTGTTTTAAAGAATCTATTGGGGTGAAATTAGTACTGAAGAATGATAGGTAGGATCGTGTTTACAACATTTGATTCTTTATGAGTTTGTACTTTTCCGTGGCTTTTAAAATTAGTGTGGGCGATTTCATGGTGCATTTTTCCCTTTTTCTTTTACGTAAAGAAGGAAGCAGACTACTAATTTTAGTTAATTACCTTTCTGTTGTGGAATTTAAGGTCATTTTTGCTCCCACATATCTTTAGTTCTAAATATTATAATATAGTATTTTTGTTGGTGCATTTTTCAGCAGATGCTTGCTGCAAACATAAACCTTGCACGTTTGATACTTTCGGTTACTTCCCTGCAATATATTCTTTGTGCATATAATAGGGTGGGAGTTTGTGGTGTTGTTTGAATTTATGGTCGTAACTTTATGCCAAATAATGACTTCAAATCAAAACCTAAACAAAGTTCTAAGTGCAGAAAGTTTCCTACTTCGATTATTCCACTTTACTTCTTCTTCAACTAAATTGTCTGTCCTTTATGTTGCTCTAATTGCTGATTGACCTGTTGCCCTTAAATCGATTAAACCAGTAAGCTCTCATATGTGAGCTTCTTGAGTATTTCTTTGTCCTTCTTTAGTAGAAAAATACATTGAGTTTGTTGTTTCTTTCGAGGTATAACTTAAGTGGTACTCTGTTACTCTGTTAGTTTGAAACCTCAGTAGCTTTTGCCGGAGTTTGAAACAATTAGCCAAAACGGTAAAAGAGAAACTAAATGATCAGGGAGTCATCCCCCAGCCTCCAGGTGACTTATCCCTCAATTTATGAATTTATTGATAATGCTTTGATGTTCTGCCAGGAGACATGAGCATTTTATGCAAGGAAAGCACAGAGCTGGACTCATGGAACTTACATCAAGTTTACCAAGTTTACCAAGTTTACCAAGCAAAGGCTTGAAATAGCTTATGTTGCGATGATTGCCAAATCTGAGACTGTTTTCCCTTTATTTTAGCTAGGTACCGAAGCAAGTTAGATATTGGAACACTTCTCTTTTGCTTTAGCCAAATTGAGAAATAAAGAATATGGAGTTTTCCGGTGTGTATATGTTTCCACTTGTGGTTGTGCTTAGAGGGGGAAGGAGTTGTAGTTGACTAGCCTTCGGGTGAGTGGAGTGATATATTGTTTAATTTTTGCCCTAAACCAGCTTTACAAGTTTTATGTTTTACTAAAAATTTGAAATTTTGAGATTTGAAATTTCTAAACAACGTTTGGCGTAGGATTATTTTCTTTTTTTAGTAATCCTGCTAGACAATTGAACAAGTATGAAATTATTTTCGTTGAACTTTTTGGTAATCTTGAAATTGTGCAAATAATACTAACAACGTTGTCTGGCATAGGCCCGTGCTCAATGCGACATATTGATCTCTTGGTAATAATTGATGTTTGATAATTCATGTAGGTGGACACACAAATTCTGAATCCGAGGATTAAGACACGCACAAAAGACAAAAAGCTTGGCAAGAAGTGTCTTGAAGAGGTATGAATTCACATAATCAATTTTGATATCCTTCCTATCCAGTTATGACAAAAACCTGCATACTTCCCAATTTTTTGGTGTGCAAATATGTATCAGCTATGCAACCCAATTGACCCTTTGATGTACAAAAAAGGGAGGCCACCTGTACTAAACAAAGTAACATTAATAACATTTACAATCTCCATTTAAAATTATTAGTATTTTCTAAGTTGGTATGGTATATAAATTTGATGATTCATGTCGGCACAAAGATACTTGAAAAGAAAATATTGGGGTGAAGATATTTAGAAATAAAGTCATCGGATTATTATCTAGGTACTAAGCTATAAGATAAGACTATTCTTCATTTTTCGAACCTCGATATGCTCCCAATCTAATAACAAAAATATGCTACCTCCTCACAGGAAGAGTAAAATAGCTTAAAATGAATAAATGTGTTTTCTTCTTTTCTGATAAGGCTATGTGATGATAAATGTGTAACTCTAAAGGGAAAAGTTTACATGTTAAGTAATTATTTGTGGTAATTTGGAGCTATAGGTGAAACTCATAAAGGCACTCTATTAAATAAGTGAGAAGTTAACTTTGTTAAATAATTATTATGGCACTTTACTTCATTTTGTTACTGTCCATTTATAATGTTTGATGGTGTATGTGAAGAGAAAAATTGTTGGATTGAAATGGTCTACTATACTTTACGTAAACTTTACTCTCATTACTTAGTTTTACAATTCAAAAGAATTAAGCTAAAATCCCAATTTTTCTCCCAAGTTCTTAGCTGATTTTAATATTCTTCTGTATCAACATTTGTTCTATTCTCTGTGCCAGTAAGCAAAGTAAGACTCATTAAACTTTCGTTATGTTTACAGTATTACTTTGCTATCTACTGGATTGTGTAAGTTTATTCCTTCAATTTCTTCCCAGGTCATGAAAGAATTTCATCTTGCAAGAGCATACTTATGTTTAACTGCTAATCTCATGCAGATGTTGGAGCACCTATAATCTTTCTTCTTGTGTCTTTCTAGCAACCTACCTATGTAACTTTGTTCCACAAACTATGTTTCTGTTTTGCCTTTCCTGCAAACTACTCCTGTAACTTTGTTCCACAAATGAATGTAATATATTATGAAGCATGTCATGTTAATATTTAGTTTAATCATCTCTCCTTTATTTGCGTCTCAATAGTAACGAACGCCCGTGCAAATCTAGTATATATATACATATAGGAATACATAAGTAAAAGCATCATCATCATCATCATCATCATCATCACTACATCTTTCCTTAAAGGGTCAACTGTCATAAGACGAGATCAACGACGATGAACAAGATCAACAAAATCATGAGCTTCCAGCGTTTCTAAGAAATAGAACGTTATGGATATCATAGATGGATGCATGATGAGGAAATTATGCCTTTAGAAAGAAGGGTTAGCCTTAACATACCTTTACATCTCCTTATTTACTTAACGTTCCCCTTCAAAGTCTACAAAATCTATATTCAAGAGGATTCATACTAAGGTTAGGTGTTAAAACACTCTTGAGTTCAAACTGGTATAATTAACGAGCTAACGAAATTTGGGCAGTACTTCCCCTATTTTATCAACTTCCACCATATTACAAAACAATTCCCAAACAACAATAACAATATCCACAATATCATAATCAAAAGTTATATTCAATTTAATCTCAAATTTATCCAAAATCCTTTTTTAAAGTTCATCTCATAGTCA
>NC_081348.1:64528896-64543117 GCF_029784015.1 Lycium ferocissimum | reverse complement strand
GCCTTGTTAAAAAATTTTCATGGGGCCCACTTAATGCATCAATGACTTGATTAATGTTAATTAATCACTAATCCCCACTTAATAATATAATCATGGTTAATTAATACCAATTCTCCATTAATATTTTCATGCCGATTAAAATTTATAAGCAATTCGTGCATTAATAAAAATCGGGGATTAAAAGTCCTTGTTTCGTATTCCAAAATAATCTTGTCCTTGGACTTATGTCGATTAACTTACGAATAATCCGTCATATAAAAATACGGGGCATAACACTGAGTTCCTAGAATAATACTGCCTGAGACCTCCTCTAAACTCACAAGGCCTGAAGATCTAGCCCTCTTACTATAAGCCCTATCATACTCACGCTTACTCCCCGTTGTTGCTGCCGCTCTTCCAAATTCTGGGCATGGGCCTGAATGTAAGAAATATCCATACCATCCTAAAGTGAGGCAGTCAAACAGTCATCCATCAAATGTGGCCCCAAACCATTCACAAATCGGTGAACGCGATCTCCCATATTAGCTACTATGGCTGGAGCATACCTAGCCAAAGAATTAAAACGAAGGCTATACTCCAGGGCACTCATATTTCCTTATCTAAGATTCAAGAACCTATCAGCTCTGGCTCATCGAACCTCTGGGGGTAAATAGTGTTGGAGAACAGCATCGACAAACTCTTGCCATATCGCTAGAGGTGTGTTAACTCCTCTAAAAAAATCAAAATAGCATACTAATGAATCGCAACATCCCGTAATCTATAGGAGGACAACTCTACTAACTCAATATCCAAAGCATATATTACTTGCAATGTTCTCAACATTCCATCTATGAAGCTCTGCGGGTCCTCATCCGGTTTTGACCCAAAGAATTCTGAAGGGTTCAAACTAATGAAATCACGGGCTCTGGCACTGATAACTCTATCACCATGACTCGTACCTTGCCTCTGGACCTGTGCGGTGACTAACTGGGTCAGTAAATGGATAACCTCTCTCATCTCATGGCCTAAGGCATCTAGTGGAGGAACTGGAGGTGTTGGAGCTGGGTTGAGTCTCTTTCGTGCTCCTCTAAAATGGGTGGAGTATGGGAGGACCGAGATGGAACCTCGTTCTGGGACTCGCCCTCATCTACTTTTGTAGGTGGTATTGCTCGTTGCCCTTTTACGCCTTGCGTCTTGCCCTCTTCTAGGTTGCTCGTAGCTTTTTCTCTTCCTGGCATTACATCGGAAAACATAACACATGGTTAAGAAAAGGAAAATTCTTATACCATGGCTCTATCCAACTATCTATGGTAAAGAAGAAGGTCAATCATTCCTAAATGCCCGCAGCCTCCTATTTATAAGTGTGAAGCACTTCACACCCATAAACAAGACTCTACTGGACGCGGCTCGTAGACACACCCTAGGAAGAATTATCCTGATACCACTTTTGTCACGACCCAATCGAAGAGCCATGATGGGCTCCCGGAGCTAACTTGCCGAGTAGCTCTTAACATACTTCTCATGATCATATCTAGGTGAGCCACATGGCTAACTTATATTTCCCATGAACTGAAGGGAAACAAGTTTCATCGAATATATGCCCGTCTATATAAACATTAGTGACTATGCCCATATCTACAAGCCGACAAGGCTATCAAAATGATATACAAAATGTGAACAGTTAAGGCTATGGACATCTAGCTATGTACATCTATCTACGAGCCTTTACATGGAGTATGTAATATCATAAAGATGGGACAGGACCCCGCCATGTCCATATGTACACAAAAGAATAATACCAACTAAACAACAGCTTCGGATCAAATGGAGCACTCCCATGCAATCACTGATAAAGCAGCCTAGGGGTTTGGTCTGTCTCCTTGTCTACCTGCGGGCATGAACGCAGCGTCTACAAATAAAAGAACGTCAGTACGAACAATGTACTGAGTATGTAAGGCGTGAATAGCAATATGATGAAGGCATGAAGATAACATAAAATAAAGAGAATAATTTATACCTTCCAATGCCTCTTAAGATGACTGTCTTACATACTTAACCTTTCTTCTAAAGGGAACATTTCATGCATATACATATAATAATACCATACCCATCCATATAGGCTCTGTGCCATCCGTACCCAACCATAACAAGGCTCGGTGTTATTCGTACCCGGACATAACAAGGCTCGGTGTTATTCGTACCCAGCCATAACAGGATTGGTGTTATTCATATCCTACTGCAGTGGTGTGCGCGCAATGGATATCATACCCGACCATATAGGCTAGGTGTCACAACATAGCTATAGCTATATATATATATATATACACACACACACACACACACACACACACATATACATACATATATATAGGAATACATAAGTAAAAGCAACATCATCATCATCATCATTATTACATCTTTCCTTAGAGGGTCAACTGTCATAAGACGAGATCAATGACGATGAACAAGATCAACAAAATCATGAGCTTCTATCATTTGTAGGAAATAAAATGTTATGGATATCATAGATGGATTTATGATGAGGAAATCATGCCTTTAGAAAGAAGGGTTAGCCTTAACATACCTTTACGTCTCCTTATTTACTTAACGTTCCCCTCAAAAGTCCGCAAAATCTACATTCAAGAGGATTCATACTAAGGTTAGGTCTTAAAACACTCTTAAGTTCAAACTAGTATAATTAACGAGCTGACGAAATTTGGGCAGCACTTTCCCTATTTTATCGACTTCCACCATATTTCAAAACAACTCTCAAACAAAAATAACAACATCCACAATATCATAATCATGAAGTTATATTCAATTTAATCTCAAATTATCCAAGATCCCTTTTCAAGTTCATCTCATAGTCATCTTCTTCACTTCAACACTTTATGACTTCTCCACTTTAATTCCTTTCCTTTACAAGAGTTACTAAACCTTTACATCAACTCAATCATGTAAGTAAGATGGAGAACATACCTTATAGTAGAAGAAACTCACCTCACTCAACTCCTTCCAAGACCAAGTTCATCACAACTTTGGAGAGAAACAAGAACAGTCACCTTCCATAGATTATCTTGAGGTTTTGATGTTTGATCTTCTCTCTTGATGGAATGGAGGGTTTTAGAGTATTTTGGAACCTTCAAGAACCCTCTAATAATGTGGGGAAATAAGCGTGGGAGTTTGATATGAAAATGGGATCCGTTGGGATTTAAAAAGGTGTCAAAGTTGCCATCCCTCATCAATTTGCGGTGGAGATGCGGCTCAGCATATTGGATATGCGGTTGAATCTCCACTTCTCTCCTTAGAGAGGAGGTTGGGAAGTGAGGCCAGCCCTTTTGGTGAGTTTGCGGCCAGTTTGCGACAACAAACTGGTCCACAAACTCCGATTTTCGGGAAAAAGTGTTCTTTTCGATTCGATTGACCTCCAATCCTTATGGAACCTTCTTGGCACTTATATAAAACTTTATTAACCATATAAGGGACCCTACAGCTCCCCTTCAAGGTAATTCTAATTAATGTATGACTCAAATGATACGAAATTGTTACACCTCAGAAAATTCTCCGTTGATGCACAGTGAATAGACTAACGAAGGAAATGAAGTATTTGATATTTCAATAAGTAAGAAATAACATTTGATGACCCTAATTGAGATTTCAAAGACATTCGAGGTAAGAGAAGAAAGTCTGCCAAGAAAGGCAAGGTATACGTTAAGTATCAGAAGAGATTTACGAGTAACAAGTTAATGATGACTTAATGATGTTTTGGAGAAGAGTTATGGCATACCTTAGATTATTAATGAGGTGCTAAATAAGTGTTAAGAAGGTTCCATAAGGATTGGAGATCAACGAGTCGACGAGAACGAGTCCGGAGAAACTGGGCATTATACGGCCCAACATATGCGTCGTATAAAATATACCGTCGTATGTTAGGCCGTATATTCAGCCATTGCCAGCCTCCCGACCGGACCAAACCTACGACGTACATACGGTCATTATAAATTATACGGACCGTATGTCGGTCCAGAATTTGGTCGATTGCATTGAGAATTATTAATAGGGGATCAAGTTTATTTCATTTCATTTCCTCTTCACTCCCCTTCTCTCTAGAACTCTCTAGAACATTTCTCCACACCTCTCCTACAAGAATTCAAGATATATTAATGTTCAACTTCATCAAACCAAGAGAATCAAGTGTAAGAAACTCATCAAAGCTCATCCAAGACAAGAAATCCAAGTGGAGGTGGAACTAGGGTTTTGCTCAAGTGAAGTGTTTCCACCCAAGGTCCATTCCTACACCATCTAAGGTAAGTTTTATGATCTTTCCATATTTTTGAGGTATTAGGAGGTTGAAAGACTTGGATTGTAGAAGGAGATAGAAAATGGGTCATGAATGTGAGAATAGTGATATTTGTGAGTAGTAGCTTGGATTGAGTAACGAACCTTGTTATGTTGTGTTTATGATTATGTTATAAATGACATTTAGAACATTGGATAGACATTGTATATGAGTGAACGTATTAGTGTGCTATGACCATGGATATGGATGATTTGAAGTGAATTGGGAAATGTGGATAATGTAGGTGAATAAAGACTATTGTTATGATGTTGTGAATGTTATTATTGATGTTTGGGAGTTTCTATATGATATGGAGGGAGTTGTATAAATAAAGGAGATGCTTCCCAATTTTCTCTAGCTTTAGTCAAGTATGCTAAGCTATCGATTTTCTAATGTTAGCATAACTCTAATGAAGGTAGAAACGTGAGCATTGAAGGAGAACGTTCGGCGATAGAATAGTCGAACAAAAAGGTATGTAAGGCTAACCCTTCTTTCGATAAGGCATGGTTCTTTGGCCATATATCTATTCTTTCATGAGCCTATGATGTCCTCCAAATGATTCTATCTCTAAAGCTACTAAAGCTCACGATTCTCGTTGTGTTACAATTCTATGAAATTCCTTATATGATGAGTGATCCTCTAAGGATAGATGTAATAAAACAATGATAGTAATGATGTCAAAGATGCTTATGAGCTCTTATGCATATATGTTTATGTATGACTATTACATAACCCTCGAGTTTATATGGCCGGTATGATATGTATTGCACGCGCACCACCGTAGTTACACGGATAACCCCGAGCCTTGGTAGGGCTGTGTATGTATAATCACCGAGCTTGTCATGGCCTACGTGAAACACTCGATCCTTCATAGCTCGGCATGCTATGAATATGAATATGTAAATGAATATGAATATGTAAATGAGTAATGGATACGTAATACGGGATAATGGATATGATGATGTATGTACACAATCACACATTAGAAATGGAATGTCCCTATGAAAAAGAAGTAAGTGTTTATGACGATAGTTCTTACCTCCCATCTTATGCTATTTCTTATGTTGTTTATTATGCTTCTATAATGATGTTGATTATGCTTACATACTTAAGACATTCTTCGTACCGACGTCCTTTTATTTGTGGACACCGCGTCATGCCCGCAGTGGCCAGGAGACAGTGCTTGATCCATAGCTTTATTACTTAGAGACTACGTAGCCGGAGCTCCATTTCATTCGTGAGTTGCCATTTTTGGTATCTATTCTTTGTGTGTACATACTTATGGGCATAACGGGGTCCCGTCCCGCCTATATGATATGACATACTCTCCTAGGAGGCTCGTAGACATGCGTATATGGTTAGATGTATTTGGGCCTTGTCGGCTTATATTTTGGATATCATTTGTTAGCCTCGCTTTTATGTACACTGGTTGTGGGCATAGTTGTTGATGGTGATATAAATGTATTGTTGCCCAATGGAAATAGTATGATTGATAGATATAAAGAATGATTTAGCTATGTGGCTCACCTAGATATAAATGTGTATGCACGTTAAGAGGTGCCTGGGTGGGGTAGCACCCGGTACCCGTCATGGCCCTCCGGTTGGGTCGTGACAGAAATCTTCCAAAAACATGACTCAAATTCTAATTTCTTCAACTGACTTACTTCCACCGATTCATATGACTCCAAAACCTAAGGTACACACTTGAAGTTATCAAATTCCCTTCTTGACCTTGTAAGGGCCTCATGTACAGTTTAGGCTTATGTTAGTTTACTCATATTGCAAAGGATACGAAATTTCCAAGGTGTAACTATGACGATGTCACCCCAGCCACCTGGGGTAGTGTACAAGCAGGTTTATTGCATAGGGAGTGTCGATACTCGTACAGTTTTTAGTCTTTGTCATACTTCCTATGATTAGTGACTCTTGTGATGCATATCTTACATGTCATATATGTTTCATACTTAATATGTCGTATTTGAAGTATTTATTCATTATACTTCATTTGTTCATAGATATTTAATTGTATTGTGTTGTATACTGTTGAATTATTTATATTCTCAACTGCACAAGTTATAGTCAATATTTTTTAAATCAAGCCTCGCTACTACTTCATTGTGATTGGTTGATGATACTTACTGGTAAGTGTTATTTACTTGTACTTATACTAACCTTCTTGCACTTTTTGTGCAGATAGCTATTATTGTGGGAGCAGCGTCAGTGATCGGGTGTAGAGTTTGGCTGGGAGACCGTGGTGAGCTGCTTGATGGTTCACAGCACCGTGGACTCTTCTCTATCTTAATTATCTTACTATTCTTTTTGCAATACCTCTTTTTCATATTACTAAAGATCATAAATGAGTCTCCTCATAGTCATAAATCTATTCAAGAACAAGAAATTTAAAAACCTGTTGATAAAGGTTTTGTTCAAAGTCACAAAGAACTACAAATAGTGATCCATGAGGAAGATATAGTGAACAACTATGAAAAGAAAGAGGAGCTGTTATTCACGAAGATAAAGAGGAGAGGTATGTGGTAAAAGAAACTGGTTTTTACAAAGAACCTATTTCACTGGATGCTTATGTCTAAGGAATTAGTAAAAGAAATACTTCAGCAGAGAAAATTGAAAAATAAGTAGACTAATATGATGCTGAAGCAATATGAATAAAAAGGTCCACTCTTTCTGAATAGTGATTTCCGAGGAAAAAATCAGATACGAAGAACAACAAATCTAATTTCTACAAATAATAAGTGATTTGAAGAATGAAGTAAAGGAAAACTAGAGGATGACTGAGAAGAATGTCACATGTTTTTGAAGGTTGAGAATATGCAGCTGAAAAGATAAAAATGCTACCAAAGGCATGACTATGAGGACTCATACAAAACACTCTTTCTCTAGCAATATAATCTGGTCCTTGATTCCCTTTAGCCAAGACCAAAAATAGAGTCCTTCTAAATTAGTATGACTTCATTGTACTATCTTTTCGGCAGTAATAGAAGGTTATGTAATTGTTTATCTGTTTTGGGCCTTATGGCTTGATGTGGTGCATATCAAATTTTCTTAATGTTTTAATTTGATGAGTTCATTGAGTTAAATATTATTGGATTTTCAATTAATGCACTTGTGTTGCGTTTATGTTAGTGTAGCCTCAGTGGCCATGAATTTGATATTACTATTTTCTCACACTTAACCTGACTAAACTCTGGCTTTTCAATAATACCAAAAGAGAAAAAATAATAGTTTTTCATGTGCCAATATCTGAATAAATCTGAAAGTACCCCTGGTTTGACAATAAGAAAATAAAGGAACCTCAAAGAACCCAATTCCTACATAAGAGCACTGGGCAATGAAAAGAGGACAATGTAAGAAGACATCTTAAGTGATTTAAAAACAATTGTCTTGCACAAAGAACATGGTCCTTGCACTTTAACTGATGATATTTTAGAGGAAACACATGGATATGATCAGGTTCTTATACCTAGCCATCTAGAGGATTGCAATAAATGGCAGGTAAGGACCTATATAGACTTAACTGAGAGATCATATCTTACTAAGTACAAAGTTGGATCACATAGAAGCTGATATTAAAGGAGATTTGTCAACATAGAAGCTAGTCCTTAGGGGAAGATTTACTGGAGTGCACATGAATAGTTATGAAGCTGTTATGGGTTTGTCATCATCAAAAGGGGAAAATTTATTAAGCTGCCTTAATTTGATCTAAATATCAATTCAAGATCTTATGAAGTTTTGATGATTGACAAATAATATATAATTAACAATCAATTTTCAAGAATTATGGACAAACATACACAAAAACATGTCCTTAATAGATCTCCTAAAAGAACTGGTAATGCTAGCAACAGGGTTGTACAAATACTGGCAGAACCAGGTCCTTTGCAGAAGAACTGAAGACTGTTTTGATCCAAGCAGTAAAAGTTGTTCCATGCGCAAGATGGGTTCCTTCAGAAGTTGGGATTAAAGCTTAATCCAAATTCCACAAGGAATACAATTCTTTTTTTTTTTTTTTTTAGCAATTTATATCCACCAGGAATACAAGTTCAAAACGTTGAAATATTATAACAATTGCAAATATGAAAATAACTTTGAAAATAGGAGAAGTTGAAAGGAGACCGACGCTCAAAACCAAACCCAACAAGGATTAGATTCTTGGTTTCTTGAGCCAAGTTTGGTTTGAATTTGGAGAAGACATCTACAACACACGACCATTCCTAATTGTATAAATTAAATAGCACGACATTGATGTTATTGAACACGACTCTACTGCACAAATACAGAATATATCTATCGAGTGTCATGGATAGAGAATCAACTGCAATGAAGAAGAACATGTTCCTAAGAAGATTCATGCTTATAGTGCTCTAAGTTGTTATAGTTAGATTCTTTGGTTTGAATTGCAAACCTATTTACTTTACTTGAGTTTTGTAATAGTTGTTGCATCGAGTTGTAAGAGACTTCTTAAACCGGGCAGAGTCTTTGAAGAAGTTTGCTAAAATTGGTGAGAATTGTAGAGGGGGAAGGTTCTTTTGTGATTAGTTCCTTAGGTTATTGAAGTTGTAACCTAAAAACTGCTCTAAGTGTTACAGTGAAGATTAGGGAAATGCTATTGGAGATAGGTTGTGGTTTTGTAATGACTCGCTTAGTTGTTTTGAGCCTTTTTCCTTGTTTATACCAAGTTACCTTTCATGTGGTTTTATTTTGGTATTTATGACTTGTGGGGATGGGTAGTACGATTCCTGAGGCAATCGGGCGGGGTTTTGATTGGTTTTAGTGAAGTTTGAGTTTTCTAAGTTAAGGAAATGAAGATGTTTGACAAAAGTCAACATCGGGGGTAATGTGTCATTTTAGAAGTTTCATCGATTCTATTAGGTCCGAATGTAATTTTTGACTTAGTCGAGCCGTTGGTTCAGGTCCCGAGGCGTTCGGGTGTTATTTGGGTCTCCGGTTGGAAAGTTAGGATTTTCATGTTTTGGAGTTGACCTTGGTCAACACCGGTCAAAATTACCTCTTTTGGTAATTTTGAGTGCGCGAACGAGTCCGTAGCGTATTTTATGATAGAAATGCATATTTGATTTGTGTTCGGGGGATTCCGAATGAGTTTCGGGTGGTTGATCAGATTTCGAGAAAAACCAGAAAGTCAGCTTCAGCTGTGAAGGAAGGGGAAATGGGTCGTGATCGCGGTAAGCCACGTCGCAATAACGATGAGTAAGATGTGGCATGTGTCGGGTAAGTGATTCGTAATCGCGAGAATATCCTTCATGATCACGAAGAGTAGTGTGACTGGGCAGAAATAAAACCCCATTTCATAATATCAAGATTAAATCAAGTTCTTTCCTCTATCCATGATAATACCAAGGTAAGTGAGAGACAACTGTATCATAATCACAATATGACAACTGTGTAACAAGTCCAATATCACACACACGGCAACAAGCCAATAAATCACAAGAGGCAACAAGCCCATAAATAAGTCAACAATACCAAACCTAAGTAATCCATCCCAACTTCGTGCCTAAAGGCATAACATGATTTCTCTGACAATAACTAACTCTACATATGCTTCGCTAACCGAAGTCTAACCAAAAGGTAAGCTGTAACCTACCTGGCTGCCGAACTGGAGCCACAAACAATCAAATCTTGGCCTTGGCCTTTCGAAGAGCCTCCAAGTAATCAAAGTCTATCCATTATCGAATTCTAAGTTAGAAATGAGGAGCAACGATAATTTAGAAATGAGGAGCAACGATACTCATATTGCTATACAATGGTCTGAAAAATAAACAACTAAGAAAAAGGAGAAAAACGGGCCCACACGGGTGAAATGGGTAGTTCAAAGATGGAATAGGTAACCCAACGTTCTAGAAGTTCAATTCTACTCCCCAATTGCTAAATTAACTCAAGAATTAGTCAATTTCAAGTCAAAACCCCCAATTTGGGTATAACCCCTAACTTTCAATCTTTCAATTCATCAACTATAATGGAAGATTCAAGCCTATTGGTCATTAATTCATCCAATTCTATGCTTAGATTAGTCAAGTCCATCAACAAATCTCATATTGGAAGACTAAATATCAAATAATGAAGTAAATGTACTAACCCATCTTCTTCTTTAAGTTCAATAGACTTTCTACCATAGATTCATGCTTAATAAAGGTAAATTGAGGAAATCAAGGTTAGAGAACTTACCCCCAAGAAGAATCTGCTTAGAACCTCTTCAATTCGCCTTAAATACACTTAGGAACAATAAATGTAGGAATAGGAAATGAAGGGTTTAACTTAGCATTAAATATGATTCTGATCTACGTCACCCACCACAGCAGTAGAGGGTCCGCCAATGGGAACCGCTCCCTCGCGGCTCACCTTTCGCTGACAAGGCCGAGTCCGCTCCAAACAGAAGCCCATCTACTGGAGCGGATCACAACGAATCCACTCAACACGCCATAGGACTCGGCCTCGCCGAGGCGGGTTCCCTATAGCGCAAAAGCTACCGTCTAGCGGGTGTCAAACACCAGAAAAATGCTGGTTTTTCACCAACTTCTTCCCAAAACCTAATAATCGCTCGAGGCCTCCGTATACAAACCAGACATGCAGCCAAACATAAAAAATGTGCTACGAACTCACTTGTGGCCTCGAAATTCCCGACGGAGGTCTATTTGACCGGGTCAACACCCAATGGTCAAAGACCAACTTCCAGCCAATAACCTAAAATGCTCCCGAGTGCCTCGAGAATCGAACTGAACATCCCAACAAGTCATAATCGACCATCCCACTCTCGGAATGGACGAATTTTTGAAAAAGTTTCATTTATCCAAAAGTCAACTATCGGTCAACCGCATTTCGCTTTAAGGCTATATTTAACATAAGTCATCATAATGTCGCCTGACTACCTCGAGAATTATGCCACCCATCCCGATGGGTCAAAATTATACTGATAGGGCTCGGAAAAGGGTCAATAGGGGTAAATGGGTCAAAGGCACCATAACAACCAAACAGGTCATTACATCAGATACCAATTAAGCAATCGCTCATCCTCGAGCGACAAGGAAATGAATAGGGAAAAGTACCTGAGATAGCAAACAACTGGAGATATTTGAAACGCATATCAGACTCGGTCTTCCATGTGACCTTCTCAATAGGACGATGCTTTCATTGTACCTTAACAGAAGCTATCCCCTTAGACCTCATAGGCTCCTCCTCATATGACAAATTCTCATCAAGCAACACAAAATCCCAACGAATAATATAAAACCCGTCTGAATGGTACCTATTTAGAATAGAAACATAGAGTACCAGATGAACAACTGACAAGCTTAGCGGCAAGGCTAACTCATAAGCAACAACACCAACATGACGGAGAATCTCAAATAGACCAATGTACCTTAGGCTCAACTTGCCGCTCTTCCCAAATCCTATAATACCCTTTATGGGTGAAATCTTCAGAAGAACCTGCTCACCCCCCATAAACTCTAAATCTCGAACCTTTCGGTTCGCATACATCTTCTGCCTACTCTGAGCGCCAGAAGCTTTTCCCGAATAAGTCAATTGTCCAAAGACTCCATGACAAATGCCGTACCCCAAGGTCGAACCTCAAGAGCATCAAACTACCCAATAGGAGAACGACACCTCCTACCATATAAAGCCTCGAACGACGCCATATCAATACTCGAATGGCAGCTATTGTTGTATGCGAACTCTGCCAAAATTAAGAACTAGTCCCAATGACTACCAAAATCAATAACACAAGCTCTTAACATATTCTCAAGCATCTGATTAGTCCTCTCGGATTGACCATTAGTCTGAGGATGAAACGCGGTGCTAAGAACTAACTGACTACCCAACTCATCTTGCAAGGTCTTCCAGAAATAGGAGGTAAACTGAGTACCTCGATCGAAAATAACGGAAATAGGAACCCCGTGCAATCGCACAATCTCTCCGATGTAAATCCTGGCCAACTTCTCTACATTATAAGTAACCTGAACTGGGATAAAATAAACAGACTTAGTTAACTGATCAACAATAACCCAAACTGAATCAAACTTGCCCAAGGTCGTCAGAAGACTCACAACAAAATCCATGGCAATTCTCTCCCACTTCCACTCGGGAATGGGCATCCTCTGAAGCACCCCACCAGGTCTCTTGTGCTCATACTTGACTTGCCAGAAATTCAAACACTAAGCTTCTGCAATATCTCTCTTCATCTTTTCCACCAGTAGTGCTGTCTTAAATCACGATACATCTTAGTCGCACCTGGATGAATAGAATACCTGGAAGTATGAGCCTCCTCTAAAATCAAGCAAATCAGACCACTTACACGAGGAACGCACACGCGTCCCTTGATCCAAAAGATCCTCTCATCATCAAGAACGGTCTCCTTGGCCTCACCACTTAACACTTTATCATGAATCTTACATAATTGGGCATCCTCAAACTGCTGTGCTTTGATATGATCCAAGAGAGACGACCTCGCCTCAACACATGCTAAACCTAATCGGATCCGAAATATCATGTCGCACAAGACTGTTAGCTAGAGTCTAAACTAAAGGACGTTCCGAAGAAATCAACTAAAATACCCATACTCACTACCTTTCGGCTCAATGCATTATCTACCACATTAGCTTTGCCCGGATGATATAGAATAGTGATATCATAATCCTTAAGTAACTCCATCTATCTACATTGTCTAGAATTGAGATCCATCTAGCTGAACACATGCTGTAGACTGTGGTGATCGGTGAATACCTCACAATGGTTGGAAGCTCTCTTCACAAGCATCGGACCACTAAAAAGGAACATCTTTTTGAGTCAATCGAGTCAGGTGAGAAGCAATAGAAGCAAACCCTTTCACAAACCGACGGTAGTAACTAGCCAAACCCACGAAGCTACGAATCTCAGTCACTGAAGTGGGACTCGTCTAATCTCTAATAGTCTCAAGAAAAATCCTCAAATCATGCTCATGCTCTTCCTTTGTCTTCGAATAGACCAAAATATCATCGATGAAGACTATGACGATGGAATCCAAATATGGCTTGAAAATGCTATTCATCAAATCTGTGAGAGTTTCCAGGGCATTCGTAAGCCCAAAAGACATAACAAGGAACTCGTAATGGCCATAACAAGTCCTAAAGACCGTCTTCTAAATATCCTCAGCCCGAATCTTTAGCTGGTGATAGCCTGACCTCAAATCAATTTTGGAAAACACAGAAGCATCCTGAAACTGGTCGAACAAGTCATCAATGCAGGAAATAGGATACTTATTTTGAATGGTGACCTTGTTCAACTGTCGGTAATATATGCACATCCGCATCTTCCCATCTTTCTTCTTCACAAATAGCACGGGAGCGCCCCAAGGGGAGATGCTCGGTCTGATGAAATCCTTACTCAGAAAATCCTGTAATTGCTCCTTTAACTCTTTCAACTCGGTAGGTGCCATCCTATATGGCGGAATGCAAATAGGTCCAGTGCTCGACTCTAGATCGATACAAAAATCAATGTCGCGATCGGGTGGCATACCCGACAACTCTGAAGGGAATACCTCCGCGAACTTGCACACAACAGGCACTGACTCAAGCAGTAGAGAATCAACACTAGCACCACGAATATGGGCTAAATAGGCTAAATGCCCTTTATCAACTAACTTCTTCACGCGGAGATAGGAAATAATCTTCTTCGAGGCGCCACTAGGAGTACCTCTCCACTTGAGTCTAGGAATACCTGGCATGACTAGGGTGACTGTCTCGGCGTGACAGTCCAAGATCGCATGGCAAAGGGACAACCAACTCATACCCAAAATAATGTCGAAATCTACCATGTCCAATAGCACTAGGTCTACCTACGTGTTATAACCTATGTGTAACTAAACATGACCAATAGACTCGATCAACCACTATC
>NC_081348.1:64513712-64528796 GCF_029784015.1 Lycium ferocissimum | reverse complement strand
CTCGCAATCAAGTACAACCCAACACATTCCAAGATCAATAACTTAAGTATAATAGTATTAAGTCAGAACCCAAGAGAGATAGGAATGTAGTAATGAATGCATAATCTATGCAATGAAATGCACTGGCCAAATGTAATCTCTGTACATACATGCTACAGACGGAATACCCCCACGCCTCGATAGAAATGACCCATGGGGAACCTGCGAAGTCCATGTACCACTCTCACATTCTCGACAGAGACCTCGGGCATTGGACACTCATCTCTCTCATATACAATCCGGCAAAGACCTCAGATGTTCCTTTGTCTCACTTATCATCATCAGTACCAAGTCACAGCTCATATCAATGTATCATGTAAAATACGGATGAGTGCCATGCATAATATCAATGCCAAGTGAAATAATATCAGTACCAATCGTGCCACACATGGACACATATCACAATATCAAGATTAAATCAAGTTATTTCCTCTATCCATTATAATACCAAGGTAAGTGAGAGACAACTGTATCATAATCATAATATGGAAACTATGTAACAAGTACAATATAACACACACGGCAACAAGCCAATAAATCACTAAGGCAACAAGCCCACAAATCAGTCAACAATACCAAACCTAAGTAATCCATCCCAACTTCATACCCGAAGGCTAACATGCTTTCTCTGACAATAAGTAACTCTACGTATGCTTCACTAATTGAAGTCTATCTAGAAGGTAAGCCATAACCTACCTAGCTGCCGAGCTAGAGCCACGAATGATCAAATCTTGGCCTTGACCTTTCAAGTAGCCTCCAAGTAATCAAAGTCTATCCATTATCGAATTTTAAGTTTGAAATGAGAAGCAACGACCATATTAGAGAAGGAGAAGGAATCAGCAAAAGCTTGGGTGGAGGCTTCTTTTGGTAAACAATCAAATGATAGTAAGGTTGTTTTGCACCAGGACATGATGGTAGAAAAAGGGTTTGAGTAGGTGCGAGTAGAAGAATTTCATGCAACTCCTCTCAGTTCTTGTATGGTTAAGGAAGGTGAAACAGTTGGTGGCTCAGGGATGATAATGTGTTAGGAGCCAATAAGTAAGAAAGGAATAATTGAAGAAGATGTAGAAAGCTGCACTGAACAATCTCAGAACTGTTCGGTTTCTACTAATTTGGTGCTTGACAAGCCTTTGGCAGTGGTTGATCCTGGCAATGATAAGGAAGATGATTCAGAAGTTTTCAGTAAGAGGAAAGATCCTGACAAAGAGAAGGATTAAACTATCATGGATCCAGTAAAATCATGTTTGCAAGTTGTAATCAGCTTAGGGAGTTGCAGGAGGATGAATCTTTGGATCCAAACATTAATCAAGTTGCAAGAGATGGAGATTTATCTCCCAAACAATCAATAATTTGAAGAGTGGTGGAAACAAAGCTAGGTAGAACAATATGGGTCCACTGCAGGTAACAACAAGGAGTAGTAAATCTAAAACTCCCAATAATCAATGATTGATAAAGTTCTATTCTAGACTATAAGATCAGTTAATACTCAAAAGTATTTTGAGAGGTTGACTGAGCTTAGTAAGAGGCATCATTATTCACTGATAGCACCTTATGGAACCTTTCCAAGGGCTGATGAAGTTGAAAATTATAGAAGAAGGTTAGGGATTCACAACTCAATAGTTAATACTTCAAAGAAGATCTGGATTTTCTGGACAGATGATTAGCAAGGGTAGGTTATTATTGATTTAGTGCAACATCTAACTCTTAAAATGGCTCATGCAAACTTGCAGAAAGAAGTCTTTGTTACAGCTGTTTATGCTAAATGTACTGTTGCAGAAAGGCTAGAGTCATGGGATTCAATTGCACAGGTTGCACTGAATATACAAGTGCCATGGATAGTTGGGGGCGAATTTAATGTAATTCTGAGAGCTGATGAGAAATTAGGGGGTCTTCCTGTACACTACTTTGAAACAGCTGAGTTTGCTCACTTTGTAAATAAGTATGGTCTGATGGAATTAAAATTCTCTGGTAGTAGATATACTTGGTGGAGTGGTAGAAATGAAGAGGATTGCATTTTCAAAATACTTGACAGAGTTTTTGGATATTAGGAGTTCATGGATTTAATCCCATCATCTGAGGTTTCTGATCTTATAAGGCATGGATCTGATCATGCCCCCCTCGATGTTGTGTGTGATAGTCAAGAAAGGTGGTTGTTAAGCCTTTTAAATTCCTAATTTTTTGGTCTAAACATCCAAAATTTCTTGAATCGGTTCAAAATAACTAGTGTTTGGATTTTGCAGCAAATCCTTTCACTGAGTTTCAGGCAAAAATGAAAAAAGTCAAACATGCTTTGGAAAAGTGGAGTAAGGACACCTATGGCATATTTTTCAACAAATTTCAACTTTGGAAGATGCTATCAAGGTGAAGGAATTGTAATTTGAACTGAATCCTTCCATGATAAATACAGAAGCCTTACACAAAGCACATGCTGATCTCAACAACTATTTGCACTTGGAAGAGGAGGATTAGAAGTAGAACTCTGGAATGAGGTGGTTCAAAGATGGTGATAGAAATACTTCACAATGTGGTGGTGAAGCTTGATATGGCAAAAACATATGATAGGGTGTCACCGATATATTTAATAAATGTTCTAA
Source organism: Lycium ferocissimum (assembly GCF_029784015.1). NCBI lineage: Eukaryota > Viridiplantae > Streptophyta > Magnoliopsida > Solanales > Solanaceae > Lycium > Lycium ferocissimum. Next base: position 64,526,163 of record NC_081348.1, on the reverse strand, counting down.
GGCAGTTTGCTTTCTCAAAGGTGGTTGTAGACATGGTATGGAGGTTGATTTCAAACAACTGGTATTCAGTGTTAGTAAATAGTTAATCTCATGGTTTCTTTCATTCATCGAGAGGATTGTGTCACGACCCATTTTTACTAAGTCGTGCGGGCACTTACCTTTTCCACCTGGGTAGGCAAACCCTTAACTCAACATTCAAATAATAGAAAATAACGGAAGAAAGTAGAATAACGTAAGTCTCACAATATAATATAATATAATACCAATGAATGCGGAAGTAAATGAAATCCACCCCAGTATTTGGTCTGGTCATACAAGAGCATCTAAATCCAAATACTAAAAGTTTGAATAATAATACATAAGTAGTCTCAGAATCGAAAGCAAGACATAAGTAATAGGAGAGTCTTCAAGATCAGCGGATGCCGTGCTCACCCTGAAAAACTTGAGTGGGAGCAGAATAGTCGATCAGCCACCGGTCGAGAAGTAGATCCGACCTGGGACTCGCATTTATAAAAGAATACGGCAAGTGCAGTCAGTACAATCAACAGTACTGGTAGGCATCATCGGCCGACTAAGTATAGTTAACACAATTCAGAAGATAAAGCAGATAAACAAGGAATCTAGCAAGTATAAGTCAATATAATCACAATCAGATATCCATCATCGCCTACGTAAGCATCTAAACCCAAATCTGTCAAGTCCGAATGTACCCGATCCAATCCAATCACCACAATAGAATCATCACGATCCATCATCATAACAGAATCATCGCAATCGAATCATCACAACATCTCAATCAAGTAATAATGCAATGCAGTGCAATAATGGTATAAATGTGATGCCATGCCATGCAAATGAGGTGCACCCATGTACTCCGGACGAAAATATCGACGTCTCGGTAGCACAACCCAGCGTGACTTGCAAAGTCTAAGTGCCACCCGTCCTGAATCTTGGCCCAGCAGACAGACGGGACCCTGGCTAATTGCTCACAGGGAGAGTCTCACCGGCACCACCCTAGGGTACCCGCAGAGCCCATGTACTAACAACGATTTTGGAATAACATCGAAATTGGCCATGAAATAACGATACCGGAATAGCTCAGTAGATACCGGCCATCTCACAGTCACTCAAGTAAAAGAGTCTGTCAAATATCAGTTTCACACAATCAACGATTCCGGAATTGAACCTCGGACATCGGCCTTCTCACAATCACTCAAGTAAAAGAGTTTATCAAATATCAGTTTCATATAATCAACGATTCCGGAATGGATCTTTGGACATTGGCCTTTTCACAATCACTTAAGTAAAAGGGTCTGTCAAATATCAGTTTCACTCAATCAACGATACCGGATCATCACCGTGTATCGGCCATGCATGAACATGAGAGAATGCGTGCAATGCATATGTCAATCATCATCAATCAGGTTCAATATCACAAGTACCACAACAAAGTACGCCAACACCACATTACAATACCATAGTAGGTATGCCAAAATATATCAAGTCAAGTACCAACGGTGGGTACGCCAATACATATAAATAACTCAATTACCAACAGTGGGTACGCCGACATATATAAATAGCTCAAGTACCAACGGTAGGTACGCCGACATATATAAATAACTCAAGTACCAACAGTAGGTACGCCGACATCTATAAATAACTCAAGTACCAACAGTGGGTATGCCAACATATATCGAGCACAGATACTAACAACGGTATGTCCATTCTATCCCAATCAGGATGACAAGCAGGACTCGATATCTATCAACTACACATGGCATCAAGCCATCACAATTAATCAATCAAACACACAGAACGGGGTGGATACCAACACACATCAGGGCCAAACCTAAGGTAATATCCATCCCAACTTCATACCCGAAGGTTCACATGCTGTCTCTGACCTCATAATCTAAATATGTGATTCACTATACGAAGTCTCATTAAAAGTAAACCATAACCTATAACACCAACAAGTCACTCTATTGCCTTGCCCTTCCTCTGAAGCTCAGAACCAAAGTATTCTAAGCATAATCGAATTCTATATTAGAAATCATAAAGAATGATACTAAGATTGCTATGATATCAACTAGGTCCATTTTAACCCTAGAAATTTGGGAAACGGGCCCATAATGGCAAAACGGGAAATTCACTAGAAAAATATCAAATTAAGTACTAGGGAATCATAACCCAACCATTAATTGTTGATTTAACTCAAGAATTGGTTAAAAATCGAATTTCAAGTAAAAACCCCCAAATTGGGTATAAACCCTATGTCTCCAAATTTGAAATTCAATGTTAAAAGTGGGAGATATATGATCAATAAGCTTAGATTCATCAAATTTTAGCATTAACATCATTAATTTATCATACATGACCCTAAGGAAAAGTGTCCTAAAACCCTCCTCCAAATTCCATCTCTAGGGAAATGTTAAAGGGAAGGGAAGAATCTAGAATAATTATGATTAAGGAAGAGTAAAGGATTAGGCAAAGTTTACCTCCAACAATTTCTTCAATTTATCTCCAAGAACAGTTTCTCTAAGCCCCAATATCGAGATATGAAATAATGAGGGTCTAAGACGTATTTAAGACACATTTAATGAAATATAACTGCCTGTCACCGCGACAGCGGTTGGAAGGCCGCTACGGCGGCGAAGTTACCGCCACAGCAGTATAACCCATATCACACATAACCGCCCCAGCGGTCATCACACCGCCACAGCGGTGTTACTGGGGCTGCTCTGGTCCCGTCATTGCGGCCACCAGACACCAGATTTCCCAAACTTTTCTAAGTCTTCAGTTGAATTTCTTAGTTATTCCCAAGGCCATCTGCTCACAAACCAAACCCACACACCCACACAAAATTACGCTGCAAACGCGCTCGTGGTCTCGAAATTTCCAACGAAGGCCTCGTTGACCGAGCCAACCTCCGATGCCTTAATTCAAATTTCCCATGCTAAGTCCCGAAATGCATCCAAATGCATTGGGAATAGAGCCAAATACCCATACGGTTCTAAACAACCATCCGGACCTCTCGGAATCGACGGAATTTCGAAAAAGGTTCGTTTGCCCAAAAGTCAACTTTGGGTCAACCATTTTTTTTACTTTAAGCCTATATTTTCACAAAAGTTATCCGAATTTGGTCTAGGCACCCCGGGAAGCATAATAGCGATCCCCTCGGGTCAAAAGCGAGCTAATCAATGCTCAAAATCGAGCGAAAACGCTGGGAGAACTATAACGACTACACAGGTCGTTACATCAGATACCAATTGAATCATTGCTCGTCCTTGAGCAAAGAAATGAAAGAAAGTAGGGAAATACCTGAATCAGTGGCAATTGGGTATATTGCTACGCATATCGGACTCAGTCTCCCAAGTAACCTCTTCCAAGGGGCGGTGTTTCCACTACACCTTCACAGAAGCAATCTTCTTTGCCCTCAACTTCTGAACCTGTCTATCTAAGATCGCGATAGGCTCCGCCTCATAAGTAAAATTCTCATCAAGTAATATAGAATCCCACCGGACAATGTAGGCACCATCGGCATGGTATCTCTTTAGCATTGAAACATGGAAAACCCGATGAACTCCCGCCAAGCTTGGCGGTAATGCCAACTCATAGGCTACATCGCCGATACAGTCCACAATCTCAACCGGACCAATGTACCTGAGGCTCAACTTGCCCCTTTTACCAAATCTCATACCATCCTTCATGGGTGAAACCTTTAATAGAACCTGGTCACCAATAGCAAACATCAAATCCCGGACCTTTCGGTCTGTATACATTTTTTGCTGACTCTGAGCTGCCACGAGTCTGGCCTGAATAACTCTCACTCTATCAAGGGACTCTCTCAATAGATTCGTGCTCCCAGGTCGAGCCTCGAAACCATCGAACCAACCAATCAGAGATCTACACCTCCTACCATATAAGGCCTTAGAAGGCTCCATACTAATACTCGAATGATAACTGTTGTTGTATGCAAACTCCACCACGGGAAAGTGCTGATCCCAATGGCCACCAAAGTCAAAAACACACGCTCTCAACATGTCCTCAAGCACCTGAATGGTCTGCTTGGACTGGCCATCGGTCTGGGGATGGAAAGCTATACTAAAGTCCAATCAGGTACCTAACTCGTCATAAAATGCTCTCCAGAATCGGGAAGTGAAGATAGTACCCCGATCAGATACAACAGAAATAGGGATCCCATGTAATCTAACGATATCCCGAATATACATCTTGGCTAACTTCTCTGCGGTATAGGAAACCTGAACCGGAACAAAGTGAGCAGACTTTGTCAATCGATCCACTATCACCCAAATAGAATCAGACTTGCCAAGGGTCTTCGGAAGACCCGTGAAAAAATACATGGTAATCCTCTCCCACTTCCACTCGGGAATGGGCATCCTCTGAAGCACCCCACCAGGTTGCTGATGCTCATACTTTTCCTGTTGACAATTTCCACACTTTGCCACAAAATCAACTATATCTCTCTTCATACGACGCCACCAATAGTGCTGCCTCAAGTCACGATACATCTTAGTCATTCCCGGATGAATGGAATAGCGAGAGCTATGGGCCTTAGATAAGATCAACTGAATCAGATCACCAGCACGAGGAATGCATACGCGTCCTCTAATCCTCAGAAGGCCCTCAGAATCAATCACGGCCTCCTTGGCCTCCCCTCTCGACACCTTAACTCGGATCATGCTCAACTGAGAATCCTCAAACTGATGAGCCTTGATTCGATCCAATAATGATGATCTCGCCTCTATACAAGCCAAAATCCTTCCCAGGGCTGAGCTATCAAGACGGACAAAACTGTTGGCCAGAGTCTGAACCTCTATGGCCAAGAAATGCTCGGAAACAATCAATCGAGCTAAACTCCTCATACTCACTGCCTTGCGACTCACGGCATCAACCACCACATTGGCTTTACCAGGGTGATACAGAATAGAGATGTCATAGTCCGTCAGGAGTTCCATCCATCGGCGCTGCCTAGAATTAAGATCTCTCTGGGTAAACACATGTTGAAGGCTACGGTGATCAGTAAAAACCTCACAATGGACACCGTACAAGTAATGCCTCCAAAGCTTTAAGGCGAAGACTATAGCCAACAACTCCAAATCATGGTTAGGGTAATTCTTCTCGTGAACTTTTAACTGGCGGGAAGCATAGGCTATCACTCTACCCTCCTGTATCAATACCGCACCTAAACCCATACGGGAAGCATCACAGTAGACCGCGAAATCCTTACCTTCCACAGGCAAGACTAGGATCGGGGCTGTGGTCAAAAGAAGCTTGAGCTTTTGGAAGCTCTCCTCACAATTATTCGTCCACTGGAAAGGAACATCCTTTTGAGTCAATCTGGTCAAGGATGAAGTAATGGCAGCAAAAACCCTTCACAAAGCGACGGTAATAACTGGCCAAACCCAGAAAACTACGAATTTCAGTAACAGTAGTGGGCCTCGCCCAACCCCTCATAGCCTCAATCTTCTGCGGATCAACCATAATCTCCTCCTTAGACACCACATGGCCCAAGAATGCCACAGACTCTAATCAGAACTCACACTTAGAAAATTTAGCAAATAAACTATGTTTCTTCAACAACCCAAGGACGGTACGAAGATGGCTCTCATGCTCCACTCTACTCTTGAAATACACTAAGAAGTCATCAATAAACACAATCACAAAAGAATCAAGGAACGGCCTAATAATGCCATTCATCAAAGTCATAAATGCAGTCGGGGCATTAGTAAGCCCAAAAGACATCACTAAAAACTCATAGTGGCCATATCTCGTCCGAAATGCTGTCTTCGAAATATCCTCTACCCTAATTTTCAACTGGTGATAGCCAGAATGCAAATCAATCTTAGAAAACACCGAAGAACACTGAAGCTGGTCAAATAGATCATCAATACGAGGCATAGGGAAATTGTTCTGGATAGTGATCTTTTTCAACTGGCGGTAATAAATACACATGCTCATGGTCTCATCTTTCTTCTTCACAAATAACACTGGAGCACCCCAAGGGGAAATGCTCGGTCTAATGAACCCCTTGCTCAACAAATCCTGTAATTGTTCCTTAAGCTCCATCAACTCGGCAGGGGCCATCCGATAGGGCGGGATGGAAATGGGGCGAGTGCCCAGGTCCACGTCGATACAGAAATCAATGTCGCGATCGGGTGGTATACCCGGCAAATTCGATGAAAATACCTCCGCGAACTCGCTCACAATAGGGATAGACTCAGGGGGTGAGATGCAACAGTCGTATAACGAACATGCGCCAAATATACTAAATACCCCTTACTTACTAACTTCTTCGCCCGAAGGAAAGAAATAATCTTCTTCGGAGCGGGACTAGGAGTACCTCTCCACTCAAGCCTAGGAATGCCCGGCATGGCTAAGGTGACTGTCTTTGAGTGACAGTCCAAGATCGCATAGTAAGGAGAAAGTCAGGACATACCCAATATACTATTAAAGTCCGCCATATCAAGAATCATCAAATCTACCGAAGTGTCGTACCCCATAAAAGTAACTAAACAAGATCGGTAGACTCAATCAACAATCATAGAATCTCCAACCGGAGTAGACACATGAACAGGTATATCTATGCTATCACAGGGTAAATCCCCACCAGCGGCATGAGATGCAGATACATACGAATGAGTGGATCCAGGATCAAATAATCACAGTAATATCGCCCCCGAACAGAAGTAATACCTGTCATCGCTGCATCAGGGATCTCCATCCGGAGGCCTAGCCGCTCTCTCCCTCGCGGCCTCAACTCTCGATGCATAGTAAATAATGACCTGGAATGAAGCGCCCTCGGCCTTAAGCTGAATACAGGGTAGCTGGAGAGGACCATCCAGCCCGCTAATGAACCACCGTATCTTGCCGACCTCCGTCGGAATCAATGGGTAGGAGTAACGAGCTAGGTAAGAGAAGGATAGTGCATAGGTAGGGACTGGCAGGCTCTCTTGATGGAGGTCAAGGAACTACCTCTGACGCTCGTCGGGGTACGTATCTCTCCAAAAATACCCCGTAGAATTGCTCCCAGGTAAGTGAACGCGTACCTGCTGGCAAGGTGGTCCCTCCACCATGCCCTCGTGCCACCGCTGAGTCGAAGGGTAATATACCTAACTCCGAGGTCGTCCGTAATCCCTGCTACATGGTGTAGCTCATGCGTGATCATGATGAATTGGTAGGCATCCTCGTATGGTGCGCTCGTAAAAATTGGTGGGGTCAACCTCATGTACATCCTCCATACTGGCATGTTGCGAATCCTCACCATCTGTGAGAGAAGAGATAAAAGTCAGATACCAATTTGATCTTTCCAGATACCAATTTGAATAAAGTAGCACGATCGGAAGAAAGAAGGTGAGATTTCCTAAATGTCCTATAGCCACCTGCAGATAAGTACGGAGCTCATCGTACCGATCCATGAGACTACTAGACACGCTCTTGTATTAAAGACCGGGTAACCTAGGGCTCTCATATTAACTTGTCACGACCCATTTTTACTAAGTCGTGCGGGAACCTACCTTTTTCACCTCGGTAGGTGAACCCTTAACTCAACATTCAAAATAATAGAAAATAGCGTAAGAAAGTAGAATAACGTAAGTCTCACAATATAATATAATATAATACCAACGAATGCAGAAGTAAATGAAATACACCCTGATCGGGTCTGGTCATACAAGAGCATCTAAATCCAAATACTAAAAGTCTGAATAATAATACATAAATAGTCTCAAATCATGTATCAGAATAGAAAGCAAGATATAAGTAATAGGAGAGTTTTCAAGATCAGCGGATGCCGTGCTCACCCTGAAAAACTTGAGTGGGAGCAGAATAGTCGATCAGCCACTGGAGAGAAGTAGATCCGACCTGGTACTCTGCTTTCATAAAAGAATGCAGCAAGTGCAGGTCAGTACAATCAACAATACTGGTAGGCATCATCGGCCGACTAAGTATAGTTAACACAATTTAAAAGATAAAGAAGATAAACAAGGAATCTAGCAAGTATAAGTCAATATAATCAGAACCAGATATACATCATCGCCTACGTAAGCATCTAAACCTAAATCTGTCAAGTCCGAATGTACCCGATCCAATCTAATCACCACAATAGAATCATCACGATCCATCATCATAACAGAATCATCGCAATCGAATCATCACAATATCTCAATCAAGTCATAATGCAATGCAGTGCAATAATGGTATAAATTTGATGCCATGCCATGCAAATGAGGTGTACACATGTACTCCGGACGGAAATATCGACGTCTCGGTAGCACAACCCAGCGTGACTCGCGAATTCTAAGTGCCACCCGTCCCGGATCTTTGCCCAACAGACAGACGGGACCCTGGCTAATTACTCACAGGGGGAGTCTCACCGGCACCACTCTAGGGGACCCACGGAGCCCATGTACTAACAACGATTTCGGAATAACATCAGAATCGGCCATGAAACAATGATGCCAGAATAGCTCGGCGGACACCGGCCATCTCGCAAGTCCACCAAGTAAAAGAGTCTCAAATATCGGTTCACACAATCAATGATTCCGGAATTGAACCTCGGGTATCGGGCTCTCACAATCACTCAAGTAAAAGAGTTTATCAAATATCAGTTTCATATAATCAACGATTTCAGAATTGGATCTTCAGATATCGGCCTTTTCACAATCACTCAAGTAAAAGGGTCTATCAAATAACAGTTTCACTCAATCAATGATACCGAATCATCACCGTGTATCGAGCATACGTGAATATGAGAGAATGCGTGCAATGCATATGTCAATCATCAACAATCAGGTTCAATATCACAAGTACTATAACGAGGTACGCCAACAACGTATCATAATACCACAGTGGGAATGCAAAAATATATCAAGTCGAGTCCCAACGGTGGGTACTCCAACACATTTGAATAACTCAAGTACCAACAGTGGGTACGCCAACATATATAAATAACTCAAGTACCAACGGTGGGTACGCCGACATATATAAATAACTCAAGTACCAACAGTGGGTACGCCGACATATATAACTAACTCAAGTACCAATTATGGGTACGCTAACATATATCAAGCACACATACTAACAACGATATGTCCATTCTATCCCAATCAGGATAACAAGCAGGACTCGATATCTAACAACTACTATGGCATCAAGCCAACAATCAATCAAACACACAGAACAGGGTGGCTAGTCCCAACACACATCTGGGCCCAAGCTAAGGCAATATCCATCCCAACTTCATATCCGAAGGTTCACATGCTGTCTCCGACCTTATAATCTAAATATGTGATTCACTATACGAAGTCTCATCAAAAGTAAACCATAACCTTCCTGGACTGCCGAACCGCAACACCAACAGGTCACACTATTACCTTGCCCTTCCTCTGAAGCTCAGAACTAAAGTAGTCTAAGAATAATCGAATTCTATATTAGAAATCATGAAGAATGATATTAAGATTGCTATGATATCAACTAGGTCCATTTTAACACTAGAATTTAGGGAAATGGGCCCACAAAGGCAAAATGGAAAATTCACGAGAAAAATATCAAATTAAGTACTAGGGAATCATAACCCAACCATTAATTGTTGATTTAACTCAAGAATTGGTCAAAATCGGATTTCAAGTAAAAACCCCCAAATTGGGTATAAACCCTAAGTTTCCAAATACGATATTCAATGTTAAAAGTGGGAGATATATGATCAATCAGCTTAGATTCATCAAATTTTAACATTAACATCATCAATTTATCATACATGACCCTAAGGAAAAGTGTGCCAAAACCCTCCTCCAAATTCCATCTCTAGGGAAATGTTAAAGGGAAGGGAAAAATCTAGAATGATTGTGATTAAGGAAGAGTAAAGGATTAGGCAAAGTTTACCTCCAACAATTTCTTCAATTTATCTCCAAGAACAGCTTCTCTAAGCCCCAATATCGAGATATGAAATAATAAGGGTCTAAGACGTATTTAAGACACATTTAATGAAATATAACTGCCCGTCACCACCACAGCGGTTGGAAGGCCGCTACAGCGGCTAAGTTACCTCCACAGCGGTATGGCCCATATCACACATGATCGCCCTAGCGGTCATCATACCGCCACAGTGATGCCGCCATTGCGGGCACCAGACACTAGATTTCCCAAACTTTTCTAAGTCTTCAATCAAATTTTTGAGTTATTCCCGAGGCCATCTGCTCATAAACCAAACCTACAGACCCATATAAAATTACCCTGCGAACGCGCTCGTGGTCTCAAAATTTGTAACGGAGGCCTCGTTGATCGAGTCAACCCCCGATGCCTTAATTCAAATTTCCCATCCTAAGTCCCAAAATGCATCCGAATGCATTGGGAACCAAATCAAATACCCATACGGTTCTAAACAACCATCCAAACCTTTTGGGATCGATGGAATTCTGGAAAAGGTTCGTTTGCCCAAAAGTGAACTTTGAGTTAGCCATTTTTCACTTTAAGCCTATATTTTCACAAAAGTTACCCGAATTCGGTCTAGGCACCCCGGGAAGCATAACAGCGGTCCCCTTAGGTCAAAATCAAGGTAATCAATGCTCGAGAATGGGCAAAAATGCCGTGAGAACTATAACGACTAAACTGGTCGTTACAGATTGAAGCAAGGTGACCTTTTGTCACCAACTCTATTCATTATAGCAGCTGAAGTTCTGGCCAGGAATTTGAATAGTTTACATGAAGATACTGCCTTTAAAGGGTAGTTTTGCTAAATTGGAGTCCTCATATCAACCACTTATCGTATGCTGATGATACCATACTCTTTTGCTCAGTTGATACTGTATCTTTGAAGAAGATGATGAAGATATTGAGGGACTATGAGAAGACTTCTAGAAAACTTGTTAACAATGATAAGATTTCATTGTATATTCATGAAAAAGTACCAGTAGCTGTTGTTAGAAGGATAAGAAGGAAAACTGACATGAGGTAAGGTTCTTTTCCTTTTACATATCTGGGATGTCCAGCTTTCTATGGTAGGAGGAGATTAGTCTATTATGATAATCTGATAAAAAAGGTGATGAATAGAGTAATGTCTTGGAAAAACAAGTTACTGTCATTTGGTGGAAGATATATCTTGATTGCACATGTCTTCCATACAATGCCAGTTTATTTACTATCGACAATGAATCCATTGAAAGGGGTCATAGATCAGCTGCACAAGATTTTTTCTAAGTTCTTCTGGAGTAATACTGCTGGTGTTAAAGGAAAGCATTAGGTGGCCTGGGATAAGATGTGTTTACCAAAATACGAAGGGGGACTTCGTTTCAGATCACTTCATGATATATCAAAAGCTCGCTTTGCAAAACTCTAGTGGAACTTCAGAACTTCCATTTCTTTATGGGGAGATTTTATAGGAAACAAATATTGCAAGAAGTTGCATCCTGTAATAGCACAAGACAAAAGAGCCTCACATGCTTGGAAGAAAATAGTGACAGTTAGAGATGAGGTAGAGCATCAGATATGGTGGTAATTGAAAGCAGGTACTTTTAGCTTCTGGTTTGATAATTGGACAAAACAAGGTGATTTATACTTTGTATATAATGAATTGGCTATTGATGAGGAAATAGAAGAAAGGAGTTCATATCTGGTGGAAAAATGGAATTTGTAGAAACTGCAGGAATTTCTTACTGCAGAAACTGTTGGTTACATTCAGAATAACATTAGCCCAAAGCTATTGCTGGTTGATCATGATACATCCCGGTAGATGGGTGAAACAAATGGTAGATTCACAGTCAAAAGTGCATGGGAGGAAACTATACACAAACAGGAGAGCCTTAAGCATATAGGTTCATTTGGTTGAAGGGACTGCCTATCAAAATAAGTTTTTTTCCTCTGGAGAGTGTGGAAAAGGTGTATGGCTATTGATGACAATCTAAAGAGAATGCATATCAATATTGTCTCAGGGGTGGGGAGAAAAGCGGGGAAACAATTCCCTCTTTTTTTAACTTTTTCAATAGCTTTAAACTTTTGGGAAATTTCCCTTTTTATGTAGGTTTCAATGAAGGGCTCCCTTTGGGGGGGAAAAAATATACTAGGTAAAACCAAAGACCTTTCCGGAATTTTTCAAGAAACCCATCCTAATTTTGGGGAATTTTGGAAGAGAAAATTTAATTAACTTTGCGAAAAAACATCATAAAGAATGGATATCAAATTAAAAAAATTCATCAAATTCAAATTACCCGGTTTTGGTTTGAAATTTGTTGTAGATCTTTTTCAACTACAAACCAAAACCCCTTAAAAAACATGGAAGATCCCCCTGGATAAGGGAACACATGGAGCTCCCGGGAAAACGGGCTCTTTATATGGGTTTTGCATCGGGGGAATTTTTATATAAAAGAAGTAGGGTTTTCTTTAAAAATGATGGAAAACAATTGAATTCGGGGGCCTGAAATTTGTTTAAAAA
>NC_081348.1:64486238-64513612 GCF_029784015.1 Lycium ferocissimum | reverse complement strand
AGTCAAAATGATTAGATTAAAGATAAGTAAAGGATTAGACAAGGTTTTACCTCGAGAATTCCTTCAATTTGTCTCCAAGAACAGCTTTCCCAACCCCCAATATTGAGATATGAAATAATGAGGGTCTAAGACTTATTTAAGACTCATTTAATGAATAGTCGGCGCCGTCCATTGTAATGGTACGCTTGGCCGCCTAGCGGCCACACGCGCTTCGGCGAGCGGGTCCCTGCCTCAACAGTGCCGTCGTTGCTGTCTTTGGTGCCGCCAAAGTGGGCACCAGACACTAGAAATTTTGCCCAATATTTTCCTTCGATCTGATTTTTCGACTAACACCTGAGGTCATCTGCTCACATACCAGATACCTAGTCCCACATAAAAACGCACTACAAACGTGCTTATGGCCTCGAAATTTCCAACGGAGGTCTCAATGACTGAGTCAACCACCAATGCCTTAATTCCCATTTCCCATCTAACATCCCGAAATGCATTCAAATGCATTGGGAACCGAACCAAATGCCCACACAGATTTTAAATGACTATCCGAACCTCTCGAAATTGACAGAATTTCAAAAAAGGTTCGTTTGCCCAAAAGTCAACTTTGGGTCAACCACTCACTTTTAAGCCTATATTTTTACTAAAGTTACCCGACTCCGATCTAGACACCTCAGGAAGCGTGACCTCAGATCAAAAGTGAGCCAACCAATGTTCGAGAATGGGAAAATGTGCAAAAAGGACTATAACGGCCACACGGGTCGTTACAGAGAGCGAGATTAATTTTTGTTCCAATAGAGAATGAGGACTCACGATTAGATATGGTCTATTTTGAGCGAAGAGATGAAGTTGTAAGGGTTTGAGAGATTATGTGAGAGAGGAAAGAGGAGTTTAGAAAGGCTTATATGGGAGGAAGGAACCGATCTCTATTGGTTTGATCAAGGGGTTTTACAACCGGGTCGGTTAAGAGAAAAGAGACGTTTGCTTAAAAGAAGCTGGAATTAATAAAGGCATGGCACTTAGGAAAAATTAAAAAGTATGTACATGCTTGAAAGGATTGCTAACCTGAGTCATAGGGACCTGGTCCCTTGACCTTTTTGAGGAAAGCTTAGACAAGAATTCTGAAGAGTGTAATCTCTGCAATGTTAGGTTGGTCTGGAATTTTGGAATTGCCATGTGAGCATACTTGTAATGATATAAGGATGAGTTAGATATCTCCAAAAAAACCACTTCAGCATTGTACCTATTTTCTCAACGAGCTATTTATAGAAGAGCCATTTGATGATTTGAACACCCACAGCATCACTGACACTATCTATGAAGCTTCAAGCATCGTTTCAAGGATTTAGATGACATCGCTAATTGCATATTCAACTCCTTTCCATGAGTGCTCTTTAAATTCATACAAAACTTTGTTAAAGGGACTTCAACATATCCAACATGCTTGTGATGTCTTCTGACAAGAAGTGGTTTCTATCCTTTGGATACAACAAAAATTGATACTTTAAGGATTTTAACATCATCCCCCTTTAAGCCTTTATGAAAATCCTTGATTGTACTGAAGTAGGGTGCCTTTTGATGATTTACAAGTTTGCAAACACAGAAGACAATCTTCCTTATTTTTCATCCTTTGTTTAGAACTTTTGTCCCTAAGCTGGACATCCTCTCTTCTCTCCTCTCAAGTCATCTTTGTGAGGAGCTTTTGATGTTCAACGTGCTTGCCTTAAGTAGTGAGCCACCTTATCAAGCTGAAATGATAGCTCAGGATCCTCAGGTCCTATGAACTTACAGGACCAGGTTCTTTTATATCATTGGACACCTGACTGTACCTTGTTCCTTTGCTATCCCATGCTTGAATTTTTATCTTAGCCTTACGCCCTAGCTTCCTCTACTTTTATGATCTTCGCTCCTTTTTAGAAAAATTTATTAAAAAGTCTAAGGAGGAGTTCTTCATTCCCTTAGAGTTGAGCTCTTTTCGACTCTTTTTAACGATCATTAAGATAGTTAGATTCGCACTCACATCTCTTCAGAAAATTTATCTTGGACCTTTTTGCACTTAGCCAGCTCACGGTGATTTCTTAGGAACAGGAACTCAAACAAACATTCATTTAGCATGGGCCTAATAAAGATAATACCTATCATCATGTCTTGGCAGATCTTCATGAGACTTGTCTTTCTTTTCCCAAATGAGATAGTGAAGAGTTCTAGAGACAGGGCGCACACAGGTTACCTTTGTCTTATCTTTAGCATACCACTTATTGTCATTTATTATTGATCTCATATGAACCTGGTCCTTCAGAATTTGTGCCGTTTTCATTTATCATTGATAGGGACCACGCATATACCTATTGACAGTATAAGATTAACCATAATGAACTCCCCATAGTTGATCTATCTTAGTATACTTGCAATTCAGCCCTTCAGCATGGTATGAACATTCAAATTCATGAGAGAGTGTCTTGCCGACTTTTGTTCACATAAAGAGTGCATAATCTCTTCATGCTATCACTTGACATGCTCCCACCTTCAAGGCATTGAGTGAGAGAAGATTAACCATTTTTTAAATTTTGCACTTAGAGCAGTCATATTTACCAACACTTTGTTGACTGCTCTTTTTTCACTCCAGACTATTTCTCATTACTTACAGAACTTAGGAACCCAAATCAGCTTGGGTCCCCTGTAACGACCCTTCCAGTGGCTATGGGAAATATAGGATCACCCACCAAATAGAATCTTTTCAAAGGTAGAACGAGCTAATAGAAACTCGACTGTGTAAGCCTAAGAGCTAAAACTTAACTTTTTTGTGGTTGTTGTTTGATTTTATCGAGTTCGTTGTGGGGGAGGGGGGGTTGACATAGGGAATTAGAACTCCGTTGGGAATTTTGAGGTCATGGGTGAATTCGTAAGGCATCATTATGTATATGTACATGATTGTTTTGTGTTTTCGAGGCCTCAAATGAAATGTTGGGTGATACGGGAAAAAATTGGACAAAATCGAGCTCACTGCCTAAAATGGACCGCTGTAGAGGTAGGGGTACTGCTGCAGCGTTACCGCTATAGCGGCGGTTTGATCGCTATAGCGGCCATCCATGTTCTGGGTGGCTGCTATGGCGAGCGGTGGACAGCTATGGCGGCACCGCTACAGCGGTGTGCAGACCGCTATAGCGGTAAGGCGGATCCCTTTAGTCTACTATTGCGGTCAGTTGACTGCTATAGCGAGACTGCTGCAGCGGCGTGATGACCGCTGTAGCGATTGACGAAAAATAGTAGCCCCTTTTAAAAAGACTTAGTCTCCCATTCTTAATTTATAAAACACCAACACAGTTCCCAACAAACACCTAGGGTGAAATTCCAAGCTAGGGCAAGAAACTCTTGAGAGATAAGTATCATTTGTCCCTTTCCATCGTTCTTTTCTCTTTCATGATTGTCATCCCCTTTCTGGAGCTTTAATGGTTGAATTGTAATAGAAACCCTAGAAATTTACAAACCGTGTAAACTTGATGGATTATGGTAGTTATCACATATTTATCCTCTAATGGCTTGGATTAAGTCCTCCTAATCATAAATTGAGTCCTTAGAACCATATACTAAGTGAATTGAGACTTAGGGTTCTAATAAATATGGAAGCTTTGTTCTAAAATCTGTTTCAAGGGTAAAATTGATTAGAAACCCACAAATTGAAGGGTAATGATTGTAGAGATATAGGTTATGATTAATTCACCATTGAAGGATGGTTTCATCCAATTGAAAAGGGTAGAAGTAAGTGGGTCTTCTTCCCCAAATTGTTGTTCTTGTTTAAATACATGGTTTGTTGCTTACTTAGCATCATATTGTTAGACTTTGACCGTTATGAGGCGCTTCAAAAATAGAAGGCTCATGTAGAGTAGTTCGTGGCTCCTGTTCTGCATTCCAGGTAGGTTATGGCTTACTTTAGTTAGACTTTGATTAGAAAAACGTATGCGTTGTATAGAATTGACGAGAGAAAGCATGATTAGGTCTTTGGACATGGTGTGGTTGGTATGAATTCTAATTTTGTGGGCTCTTCGGATTTACTTTATGTACTGAAACATGAGGTGTAGCTGTATTCATACTGTGGCGTTTCGGGATGGATTTCTATTCAGTTGATTGTTGTGATGGGGGCTTGTTGCCCTATTATTGTGATTAGACTTATTGCTTAAATTATCGTGTTGTACCCAGTTCTCTCTTATTGTGGCATATATTATCAGAGAAATGAAGGATAATGAGTTTAGGCTTGAATTGTGATATAAACTTATGACAGTACGTAGATGAAAACTTGATGTATGATTGTTGTTGATGATAATATATAGAAAGTGGAGCTTCTTGGTGATACAAGACTTAGTTGCGAGGCGTACTTGCTACATTTGGAAGTAAAGAGGGACATAGACTATTATGTTGGTTAAGATGATTGTATGATTCATTTCATGGCTGAGTTGATCCAAGTCTTTATATGACTTGCGACTTTGTGACATGCACCTTCACTGTTGCATTATTGGCTTGTATTGATTTACCACGTTTACAGTCATTTATGCATTCATACACTCATGCATTGATGGAAATGGTTTGGAAGACTTGTGGCACGATGCCTTGTGTTTGACATTGATATTGCTGCTTGTTTATAGTCCATACATACTAATGAACTGAAATACATTGAGACATACAGTGTGATGTGAAATTGTGCAGAAGTTAGACATACAGTGTGATGTGAAATTGTGCAGAAGTTAATATAATCTTCTTGATGAACTTGTGATACAAATTGATGACAATTGTGGTGAGAAGCTAATATGATCTTCTCAATGAAAATAATATACTACTTGATAATTTCTCATTAAGAAGGGTGTAACAGTGTTCTTGTATAATCGAGTGGCTCCGGGTCCGAGGCTCTTTCCGAAACGGAGGGTGTATAAGCTCAAGTCCGAGGTAAATTTCAGGCGGAGGGTAATAAGTGACTTGGGTCCGAGGAGTGTTCCGAAACGAGTGATACATGATGTGGATCCGTGACCGAGGTTCTTTCCGGCGCGGAGGATTTATGGGTCGGGTCCAAGGAGTGTTCCGGAACGAGTGGTACATGGACACTATGGGTCACCTGTAGGTCATGACTACTGAGCTATGACATCAATAGCATGTGTGTACAGTGTGTATTTGGCCAGGGCATTGCATTGCACTTCATCATATTTTGCATTGCACATCATTATGTTTTATTCTACATTATTATATGGCTCGTTGTTTCTAATTTTGGTATGTTTCTTTGAAACGGTTGTTGTAGTATTGATATGATCATTGGCTGAGTTAAATTGTGGATTAGTGACTCTACCTAGGAAAGGAGCTTGGACTTGTGATTATCAGGTGAGGTTATTGAAATTTGATAGACTTGTAGTTTAAAGGCTTCATCTTAGGTTGTGACTCTGTTATGGAATATTCTGTGGCTTGGATTTGAGTATTAAGTGCCTATCTGTTTATCTTGTTTATTTTATGCTTATATACGTAAACTAATCTTTGTCAGCCTATGATGCTTACCGGTACATAGTGTTTGTACTGATACTACCTTGCTGCACCCTTTTTTAGTGCAGATTGTGTTCCAGAGATTTCATCCACATTACACCTCTAGCTTGACGCTAGTTTGCTCGATCAGATCTGAGGGTGAGCTTCTATCCATGCCATGCCACCTGAAGATCTCTCTGTCCAGATGTCTATTTTTATTCCAAACATTCTTTGCTATTATATTTGAGATATAATTCATTCTTTAGACATTGTTAGTTAGAGTCCTTATACGATGACTTTCAGATTCTGGGGATGTAATAGTTAGACTTCCGCACTTGTATCATTTATTTATTTTGACTTGGTAGACTATGTATCATTCACATGTTCATTGATTTGTATTAGTATAAATGATTAAAGAAATTAAAATTGGCTAGTGATTAAAGGGTTAACGGGTAAGGATTCGCCTACTAGTGATAATAAAGTAGGTGCCCGCACGATCGATAATTAGGGTCGTGACATCCCAGTGATGAAAGAATGGATGAACTAGATGTCTTCTTGTCCATGCAGGTAACAAGCTCTTATTTGTTTTAAGACCAGGTCCTTCACATCTTGGTTTGCTTTCAACATTCTCTCTGTTTCTGTGTGATGACTGACCTTTGTCTTTGCTCAAATCCTCAGAATGACCAGCATAGTCATATTGAGTACAACGCCATCCTTCAGATCTAGATATATATTTCTCTTCCTTGTCATCTTCTAATCTTGCCATCAGGGCAAAGTTAGAGTTATATCCTAAATCTTCATTATCAGTGTTCATCATGGATATCTTCCTTGCATCCTTACCATTTTCAGATTCATCAGAGGAATCTTCCCAATTAGCTAAGGCTTCCTCAACCAAGGTATCGGCTTTCATTTTTGAGTTGAGCTTGTCCTTTGGGACCAGGTACTGCTCTTTTTCTTCTTTGACATTTCTGATGCTGCTTCCTAACTTTGACAGATCTTTAGTGATGTGCAACATTTCAAACTCATCTCCACATGAGTCACTTTTCTCTTCTAATTTGACACATTTCTTCTTCTTCTTCTTCTTCTTCTTCTTCTTCTTCTTCTTCTTCTTCTTCTTCTTCTTCTTCTTCTTCTTCTTCTTCTTCTTCTTCTTCCATCTTTGCTTCTTGATTTCTTGTTTTCTTTTTCTTAACTCATAGATCTTGAGGTCATTGATCAGTTCATCAAGTGTCAGTTCTACCAGATCCATGAATTCAAGAATAGTGCACGCTTTCACTTCCCATGAAGTTGGCAGAGCCCTTAGCAGTTTGCAAACTAAGAGATGCTCCTCAATGACTCTATCAAGGGAAAGAAGTTCTTCAATGATGGAGGAGAATCTAGCGTACATATCATGAACAGACTCACTTTCCTTCATTTTGAAGAAATTATACTTTAAGGTAAGTGTCTCAATTTTGAGATGCTTTGTTCTGCTAGATTCATCATAGACATTTTTTAGAACATCCCAGATTTCCTTTGCCATTTTGCAGAAGGCAATGAAATTATACTCTTCTGAACCAAGACTGCGAATAAGGATTTTCTTGGTTTCGTGATCCGTTTGTATGGCGTCTTTATCAGTGTCACTGAGTTTCTTCTTTTCTTTTGAATTTGTCTTTTCTTCAGCCTCAAAATCCTTGACAAAAACATGAGGACCATCACAAATAATGTACCGCAATTCAAGGTCCTCTGTCAAGATAAAATCCTACATCCATGCATTCCACCATTCATAACATTTGCCGTTAAACCTTGGTGGTTTTGTGACAACTTCTTCTTTCTCCATGTTTGGTGAACTAGCCATGACAAGGATCCTTTCTAGGTATTACCCTTTTAGAAAGAACCCACTCTGATACCAATTGATAGAACTTATGAGTTCACCCTTTTTATGTTCACCACCTGAGAGATCACTAGAACAGTCTAGGGGACTTGGTCCCTAAACTGTTTTTACAGATAATAATGGAAGGTAAATGAGACAAGATATTTACGTGGAAAACTCCTTGCTCAAGGGATTAAAAATCACGACCTTCCTCAGTAGGATTTCTAACTTCACTAAATTGAGCAATGTTCAGATTACAACCTATTGCAATATAGGAATTAAACTCTTAATTCCTCTCCCTTACAAATGCTCTATTGTAAGCAACTCTCAACTACCTCTAGCCAAGAAAACTAATACACCTTGCCTTCACATAGATAAGTGTACCACTCAAAAGCTTAAGTGGGTGAATAGCCCGCAAACACCTTCATAGTACACCTAGACTAACTCTAGGCTACTGTACCTCTTAAAACTTGTAAAGATAATTTTCTTACAAGAAATCCCCTTGGAATTCAAGCACCTACAAATAACTTCTTAAAAGAGAATAGTAGGTTTACAATTTATAGAACAAAGAAATAAAGACTCAACAATCTAAGGACTTAAAGCATCTTCAGTTCAGGGATCTGGTCCTTTGGTTTGTTGAAGCTTGTTCTTGAGAGCACCTTGATAGGGGTGGCGGCTGCACTTGAGAAAAATATATCTTTTTGATTTTCAAGTGTTAGGTCAAAATGATATCCAACAAGTTGTATAAATATGAGACCAAATAGAGAACATGTGAGAAACATGTGACCATAAATATTGACTTCCCAAGGGCTAGTAGCTCCTAGCACACATACAATGTGTCTTCTTGCAGCTTCGTTAGAATCGTGCAAAGGGTTTACCACCGTCATGTTTTGTATAGTGCTAAGGGGACCTGATCAAGGACCTGGTCCTTAGTGTGTTTGTCAAATCATCAAAACTACAACATATCATAACTCATCACATTTAAATATAGAATTTAAGTTAATAACCATGTTGATATAAAACTAAGCATTTACTTGGATAAGAAGGCACTTTAATAATTATCTCACCAAAAGAATGAACAACAGAAGATGCATTGGTCAATACAATCATGTATAGCTTGTTAGTTGATTCATTATACCATTTTAGTTATCATATTTGAATTTTCAGGACAAAATAGAATTAGCCACATAAAGCTATTGGTGTTCACCATTTCTACTCTTCTTTCAACCACTGCTATCTATTTTGCGATAAAGAGCTACAACAGACCATATTTTGCGGGACTTCCAAAATTACCTAGATATATAGCTTCGAGTATCAGCACATTTTATCAAACAAACAATTACTAAATACAAAATTTTTGCCCTTGCCGGTCAGTTCAAGAGTAATCCTATTTACAACTTTTGATATTCTATATTGACTTGCAGCTATGTTTTTGGGTTCTTTAATCTCAGTGGTTAAACATTGTCGGCTATGTTTTTTGGGTTCTTTATTCAGTGGTTAAAACATTTCTATATGTTCATATTAATTTCAATCTCACACTTAAAACTATGGTAAACATGTTAGGATATTTTGTATTCTTGAATAGAAACTACGGGGAGAAGAAAAAAGATTCTTAACTGAGTGCTCTCTATCCCAAACCAATCAAGTAATTCGGGTACGTGTTGAGTAATTATTTGTTCCTTCTCGAATGTTATTTACAAAGTGTTTGTCATGGATGGACAATTATGTATTATATTCTGAAGCAGTGAGTGAGTGTATTCTTGCCAATATTGAGTAAATATTTGCCTTTACACAACATATTCTCTTGCCATGTGTTTTTTCTAAGGTTCCAAATATCATTGTTATTGGTCAAAACCCCTCTCTTTCTTCTTCTTCTTCTTCTTCTTCTTCTTCTTCTTCTTCTTCTTCTTCTTCTTCTTCTTCTTCTTCTTCTTCTTCTTCTTCTTCTTCTTCTTCTTCTTCTTCTTCTTCTTCTTCTCTTCTTCTTCTTCTTCTTCTTCTTCTTCTTCTTCTTCTTCTTCTTCTTCTTCTTCTTCTTCTTCTTCTTCTTCTTCTTCTTCTTCTTCTTCTTCTTCTTCTTCTTCTTCTTCTTCTTCTTCTTCTTCTTCTTCTTCTGTAGATAAGAGATTCAAGTTTGTGCGAATAGTCATCTTAATTTTGGGGCGCGTTAAATGTATAACATAGTATGTGACCTAATTGTAAAGTTATACCATGGTGTGTCAATAAATTTTTTATCTATGAAAAAGAAGAAAATTCTTTCCCTGGAACTTTCAGATTTTAGAATTACTTAATTTTGGCTGAAATTAGTTTGTAAAGGTTAGTTGTTGAGCAGGAGGCTGCACCTTAAAGGAAAATATGCCGACATGGTTGATGATTTTTACAATTGTTCTAGTTTCAAAAGGGCTTCAAGAATGTTATTTATTCAAAAAAATAGTTTTAAGGTATTAGGAACTTACTTACTCATGTATTATCTATCTCGGTTATTAGAGATAATGTTAGAGCTTAAATATTGAATCCTTGATAATGTTAAAGTATTAGCTTCTATTGGAAGATTGCTTTGTACTTTTAATTATGGGGACTGTTCTCCTTTTCAGATTATGAAAAATGTATGATTCATTTACTGAATCTTCATAAGAATATTGACAATATTTGTCTTACCAGTACTATATATCAATGAAGAGATGGATGACCTTTTTCCCTTCCTTGCATAAGCTAATGTTGGATGGTGTGGAGCTGCTATTTGCCACAAATCATCTAGGTATGACTGTTAAGTTGTTTCTTTACATATATCTTCACGGGATTAAGAAAAGGGCAATCAGGTCATGCCATGAAGATGTGGTAAGTTGACATCTAGAAATAGAAGAAAGCCTTAAATAGCAGTAACATATTTTCTTTCCTCCAATAGTTCATGAAGAAAAATGATAGAATTAGGTTTAAACGTATCTCCCTTCCTGATATTACTAAAATGAAGATTCAGTTCTCGCTTAAATTAGATCAACGATTGAGCTATCAATACTTTTTCATCTTAGACTTCATTTATTAATGAGGATGTAGTAAATCTTTGAAACGCGAATTAACTTGTATGGGCGACAATGAAACGAGGGAGATAGAGCATGATTTAATAAGTGCATACAGAATCTACTTTTTTTGGTGTAATGAAGAGATAGTTGATGATGTAACACATATTTTTGATTTGTTAGAATCTCTGGAGTCGATTACTATAATTCTGCAATGAAACTATTTCAATTCTGCCTTTTACTCTTGCAGTACCTTTTAGGTACTAGCTATAATAAAATTATTTATCTTATAAAATAAAAAACATATTGGGCCTTTGTAAATTGATTTCCACTCTCTATTATTTGTAATCTGTTTGCAGCTACAACAAGTACTTGGCATACGGCCAGTCAAAGTTGACTAACATACTGTTCACTAATGAGCTCACGAGACGCTTAAAGGTGTTTTTCTCATAAATAAATCTTATATTGTGCTTTCTCGTCTGATTTTCATCCTGGAGTTCTTGTGTAAGTCATGGTATTGCTCCATTCCAAGAGACAAACACACACACACACACACACACACACACATATATTGCTTGGTGTGGATATTTGGGTATTTCCTTCTTTTCGCATCAAGAAATGTTTGGTTTGCAGTTCCTGGCCTCTGTAGCCAATCATAGCTAGAGCTGAGGGGTCCATTCTATGCAATTAGACTTTTAAGAATTTTAGTTGATCTTTACCATGAACAGGAAGATGGTGTGAAATAAGAGTAAATTCACTTAATCCTGGAGCAATCGCAACCAATTTTTCTGTCATATGACTATTGTAATGGTATAATATTACCTCTTTTTGTTTTTTGTTCCTTTTTTTCCTTTTAACCTAGTAGTTGGCTTCAGTTTAATATTAATGGAATGTGTCATACATTATGCCTTCTTTCAATATCTGAAATAGAGCATCTAGCATTCTAACTGATACTAAATCATGGCATTTTCCTTTGGATTTGTAGCTTTCTGGAGCGTCAGTATCTTTCAGTTCCTCACAATCCATAAATTATTTCTTAAAGTCTGTTTTGGTTTAGTTTCAAAATCTTTCCCCTAGGTGTGGAGCAGAACTTTGCCATTATGACTTTTGGGAAGGAGGGTGGGTAGCATTGGACTTGGCATAGCCTTGTGACTTGTGAGACACATTTATTTCTATGACATTTGACATTTCTCAAAGTCTCTTCAATAGTTGTAAGCCTATAGGTCATTATAGTATGTTTACTTGTAATGTTTGTCTTGAATGCTGCCTCAGGAGAATCTTTTCATAACGTCATCTTTTCTGCTTAAAATTGGTTGAAAATTAATGCTACATTTTCTGTATGGCCCAAGTTTTGCAATTACCATTGGAAAATTCGCGCTTAAGAATGTTCACAGGTATGTTCTGCTTGAATCATTTAAATTTGCAGTATGCAAGTTTCACCATTTTCCATAAATTGTTTTGGAAGTGTAAACAGGTATGGAAAATGATGAGTTTTTAACTTCCATTTTTCCTCTTCTCTAGGGAGCATCAACAACCTGTTATTTTGCATTGAATCAACAAATGAAGAAAGGATGTTGATTCAGCTATAAAATGGGAGGAGAATGCGTTGAGGAATGGGAGATAAGTAATTCACAAGGTTATGTTTTTATTTTTTCTTACATTATTTTTTCTTTATATGGTTATTCAAGCCTGATCATGCATTTAGTTCTATATTGAGAGATTCTAAGACTGTAATTGCTCTTATTTACCATGAGGACAAACTACTCCTTGCAAAATATACTGTCTGCTATCGAGATTGAAGTTAACATTTGAAAAAACAAACATCAAGAAAATATCTATGGTGTCATGATTTTTATTTGGTTCATCTATTTTGTCTGTTTATGAGATTGACATTTCCTATTCTCAATTTAGCATTCCGATATTGTAGTAAATTATATTTGAGCAATTTTGTCCATTTGGTCGTGAGTTGATTCAAATATATTTTTCCAGGACCATTCTCTAGGTATAATTGGTCAATTTTAACATGAGCTTGTTAATTTAACAGATGAACTATTTGAAGTCTGAAGCTTATGCCCCTGAAGACAATGCAGAGCAAGTCGAAGCAAAAAGAGATTTTGTTTTGTTCGGATGGTTTAAAGATGTTTTCATTTGTACATACACCATAATTATATTTTTTTATGAGTGGATAAGAATAATGTCATACAATTTAGATGGATATATTTTCTAGCTGTGATCTTTCAGGTTTTTTTTTTTTTTTAATTGACAATAAAATTTTATAATAGTATTGATTATTTGGAGTGTCAAAGCATATGAATGTCAAAGCATATGAAACAATAATTAGTCTTGGATAATCTAAGGTAAAAATATAAATTTGTAGTTATATTTATTAAAATTTCGCATTAGTGAAGGGAAATGTGGTTGTTACAACTTTTTAACGACGGGATTTTCAAATAGTAAAATGGACATTAGCATACGGAAATTTGACAATAGCGAAGGAAAAATTAGTCGCTAAAGTAAATGTAACGACTGGAATGTACTTCATCGTTAAAAGATCTTTAATGACCGGACTTCAAATTCGGTCATTAACTTTTAACGTCGAGGCTTTTAGTGGCCGGTGACGACCGGATTGTTTCCGATCGTTATTGACTAGTAGCGGCTAGATTTGGTCTTTTAACGACTAGATTTCCCCTCGCTAAAGAGTGTTTTTCTTGTATTGTACCCTGTACACACATGGTAAAGGCATTGTTCGCACAATAATCATGACCCGCAGGGGACCCATGGTGTCCATGTACCACTCGCTCTGGAACAAACCTCGGATCACGAGCCCCTCGCTCCAAAACAGACTTCGGATCACGAGTACACAACTAGGCCACATCCTCACCCCCTGTCAAATGTGCCTTATATATATGTTTGTAGACAAAATGAATCTCAAGATATGGTTCAAGTCTAGAACCCCAATATAAAGCACCACTCAAATAAAGGCATGATCAATCAATGAAATCAAATGGCAATGAAGTACAAGTCACAATACCATAAGCCATAGCAAGACTTAGAAAAATTATCTCAACCATGGAACGAATCATACAAACCATCTCAATCAACATAGAGAGTATATATCAACCCCTTCCTTCAAAATATGACAAATACACGTCATGACTAGGTCCTGTGTCACCCTTATATTCCATTTTCTCATTTATCATCTTCAGTATCAAGTCATAATTCAATATCAATTTACATGTGAAATGAGAATGTATGCCATACATGATAACATCATCAACAGTAAATCATAATCAAAATTTCAACCGTGTATTATCATAACTATACATCACGATTCAGGCCTAATCTCATTATCCTTCCTTTCTATGATGATAAATGACACAACAAGAGAGAAGTGAATGCAAACACATATCACAACACAACAAATAAGGCAACAAGCCTAAACATAATAATAGGGTGACAAACCACAATCAACAGCAACCAGGCTAATAGAATTCCATCGCAACTCCATACCTGAAGGCCTAGCGTGCTTTTACCATCAATATCTAACTCCCACATATGTTTCGCTAATTGGGGTCTAATCAAAAGGTAAGTCGTAACCTACCGGGTAGCCGAGCAGGAGCCACAAACAATCAAACTTTTGCCTTGCCCTTTCGTAGCGCCTCCAAATACTCACAGTTTATTCATAATCGATTTTTAAATCAGAAATAAGGAAGAACAATACCCATATTGCTATACTCATCTTTTGAATCAAATTAAACTATGTAGAAAGGGGAAAACGACCCACAAGGGGAAAACAGGTATTTTGAAAGTGAAACATGCAATTCAACATTCTAGGAGTTCAATCCTACCAATCATTTGCTAAAGTAACTCAAGAATGGGTCAATTTCATTATTTAAGTGAAAAAAAACCCAATTTGGGTATAAACCCTAACTTTTCAACATTCAATTTCATCAACATTAATAGAAGATTCAGGCTTATTACTTATTATCTCATTAAATTCCACGCTTTAAAGAATTTAAATCCACTAACCAATCCCATTTTGAAAGACTAAACTCCATTAGTGAAGAAACCATTAAATCCATCTTTATTGCTTAAGTTCTATAGACTCCTAACATGGGTTAAAGCTTATGAAAGATAACAGATGAAGGCTAAGGTTAGGAGACTTACCCATAAGAAGAAACTAGCCAAAATCACCTCAAATCGCCTCCAAAGTTGCTTAGGATCAATAAATGAAGTGATAAAAAAAAAGGTTTTAACTAAAGCCTTAAATAGGATTCTGTCCGCGTCATTAACTGCAGCGGCCACGAGTCCGCCATAGCGGGCCCGTTGCAGCGGTCACACCTTTAGCCATTGCAGGTTCGCCACAGCGGATACCCGTTCGCTGTGGCAACTCAATACAACTCCCACTAGCCAGCTATAGTGCCTAGTCCTCCACCACGGCGGGACCGCTACCATGAGCCTGGTGCCGCTACGGCAGACACCAGACACCAGAAACTTTCTATTTTTTCACAATCCGAAATCCCAAAATTCGGCAATCACCCGAGACCTTCCAGATAGAAACAGGACATGCATTCAAATACAAAATATGCTACGGACTCACTCGCGGTCTCAGAATTCCCAACAGAGGTCTCTTTGACTAGTTCAACACCGAATGACCAAATACTAACTTTCCAATCAATGAACCAAAATGCTCCCAAGTGCCTCGGGAACTGAACCGAACATCCCATCAAGCCACAATCGATCATCCGGACCTCTCAGAATAGATGGATTTTCAAAAAAGGTCCATTCACTCAAAAGTGAACTATTTGCTAATTATTTTTCACTTTAAGGCTCTATCTCACAAAATCATCATAAATCTCGCCCGATCATCTCAAAAATAGCACCACCCATCCCCGCAGGTAAAAAATATACTAACAAGGCTCGGGGAAGGGTCAACGAGGATAAATGGATCGAAGGTGCAATAACGAGCAAACGGGTCATTACAGATTCGAACGCGTGACCAAGTTCAGTTTCTAGCTATGGATTGAGGATTAAGTTGCATGGGATCGTGGTTAAGACTCTTTTATCATAGGGATTTTCTTAAGAAATGAAAGAGATAATACAGAGGGTCACTTGATCTCCATGTTTCAGCATTGGGTTGCTCAAAAGTTGCAGAAGTGCATTTATGGCATAACAAGAATGATTTGTTCGAGGTATGATTGGTTTTGGGAAAAGTTTCAGCTTTGTCAAGGTATTATGATGGTGTGCGTGGCATGGGTATAGCAATGCAGGCCAACAATTCATCAGTGGTAGGGTACCAGATGTCGATATGCGGGGACAAGTGTAAGTTTGGTAAGGATCATCGAATTTGGAAAAATGTATAGTGATCGTGTGTAATAAAGAAGAGAAGTTAAGAATAAGGACACGAAGGGCAACTTTTGTGGGAGACGTGTAGTGAAGTAAGATTTCTTAGGGTTTATTAGTAAGAGTATTTTTGTGTTATGGGACGGAGGTGTAAGGAAGAGGATTTGGATAGATCCCTCTCCGCTATTAGGAAGGGAACAATTGGTAGCTAACGTGCTTGTTAGGATAAGGTTGCAATTGGTATGAGAGTGGATTTAGTATTCGGTCAGAAAAAGTTAAGTTGGGCTTCGACGTGAGTATATGCTAGTGGTTTGTGGGTTCCTTCAGTGAAATGATTATCGATTCTAGATCAGAAAGCGAAGTTACTTGTGACAAGTGGAGACTTAAGATATTGGGTATCTATGGTCCTCATCCTTTAGTAAAAGATGTGTTCATCGGGTCTTCGTGTTTAGAGAAATGGTAAGGATATCGTGGAATCAAGAGATAGTTGGTTGGAGAGTTATGTTGCGATCATACATGGTAGAATAGACATAAGGGTTCAGTGTTGAGTTGGTATGTTTGGCTATGCCGTGGGCCAACGGGAGCCAGTAGGTGACTAGTAAGGATGACTCTAGTGTTGGACAAGTGCGAAGTTTTAGTACTCAAGGAGCTATTGGGTGTTGCATCTAATTTTGGATTTCGGTTGAGAGATTTGTACCTATTATGTAAGTTTCGTCTAGCTCCTGCTATTACTGGTGTTGCTACTTGATTGAGTTGATCAAATAAAAGGGATAATTACGTGAATAGTTAGAGGTGTTCTGGTTCGACAATTGGGATGTTCGAGGTGATAAATAAATAGTAAGATTTGAATTAATTCGAGTTGTGAATAACATTGCAGAATTTGACTAAAGGTACCTTGGTGGAAATACGTGGGGACATTAGTCGGACTGTGTATGTGATATGCGAGATTTAGAAAGTAATCAATTTTATAGTTGAGCGAGTTAAGGGAACTCTAGGGTGTAGAGTGTGTGGCATGCTACTATCTTCAGGGTGGACTCAGCTATTTTGCAAGACTTATGAGTATGTAGCATACTATTGAGTGGGTTCAAGTAATGGTCAGACGATGGCGGTGTATGTGAACTGATAGAAATTAAGGAATTGAAGAGTCAAGAACAAGTATAGTTGATTGAGAATCGATAAGAATGAGGTACATCTTTTGGATTACTTGGGTCAGTATGGATTGTGGTGTTGTTTGTCAGTATGGATTGTGGTGTTGTTTTCTTGCATATTTCAGATGGGGTGTGATTGTTGAGTACGCTTAAAGAAGGAAGTCTATAGAAATGGACTAAGTGATATGACAGAGTTCCATGAGGTTTCATGATCAGCGACTAGTGAGACACATATTTCAGGTAACCGACATGTTAAGGCTTATGGAAGTGGCTTGTGTGGTACGCAGTTGGACAATTTTGTAATACTTTTTAGTGGATGAGTGAGTGTGGCTTAAGGGAAAGAAATTGTGGAAATCCCTATTATGTGAAGGCTAGAGTTATATTTTTAAGATGAGACCGTATTTGTGGTAGTGTATTATGTTGCAAATAATATTGACTGGATAGCTTGTGTGAGCACTTTTGGATATTAAGGACTTGGGAGTAGTTGCGTGTGGTTTAGAGCGGTAGTTGTAAGATTTGATACTTTTGGTATTGTTATGGGCATATCGAGGTGTTACAATAGAAGATTCGATGGTTAAAAGCATATTATATGAGGCTACAGGGTTTGCGTCAAAAAGTTCGGGGTTGTATCAGATTTATGTATCGGGTAAAGGTTGAGAAACATGAAGATTGCAATCAGAAGGTATAGTTCTTCGGTACTAAGTTGACAACTTGGATAGGACTTAGTTTTTGGAGTCGAGGGACATAATTGATTATGCATGAAGAAAAGATCAGAATTGGCCGCCACATATGTGTGATATAATTGTGATTAGTTTCAAAAAGTTGTAGTCAATTCGAATGACTATTGGTGGTATTCAGGGGTTGTGCATTCATTCCAGGTAGAATCGTTTGATTAGAGCTTGATAGACTATGTTTATATTCCCAGAAGGACTTATGGGTTTTCTAGCAAATCAGCTTCAGAGATTCGATGAGTTTCAGTTCAGATTTGAGGCATGACAGGTTTATTGAGCTTTATCAGGGTTTGCGAGTAGACCTGACGATATTTTAGCAAGAGCAGCTACTCGGACAGATGTAATGGTTTACGTTGGTACTTGGTAATGATTTGAGGAGGTAGTATGGTTGAGAAAGGTCTTTAGAGTGATCAGATGGTTTCCTACGGACTTGGCTCGATGAGGTATTCAGTGGTATGCTTCCTGTATTATGATTTGACGGTTTAAGAAGACTTGGAACTAGCAAAGTCGGCTGTGAGTAAGATCAATTTGATGGAATTACTTAGAGTTGCTCTGATAAAGCAAGAATTCCTTCTGCCAAGAGTAAGTCATGGTTTTGATCTTGCGGTTATGTGTTTCTAAGAAATTTTGGTGTGAAGAGCGGCTTTAGAAGGGTGAAAGAAAGGTTAGCGGAATCAGAATATCTTCTCAGTTCAGAGTGGGATATGGCTAAGTCCATAACTAAAGGTCTGTGTTGTTTTGGGAAATGTTTATGGGACCTATCGATTACGTTCAGAGGTATAGTCTTATCGAATTAGAGAATTTCAGCAAAAACAGTACCTATATTCGGGGACCAGTTGTGAGAGAAATTGAGCATGTGAAATGTGAAAAATCAGATCTTTGAGCTAGATTAAAGGAAGTTTAACTGATAAGGTGAACGGGTAGGGATTTTTGGCATATATCGTACCGTGGGGGCTTCCGTGTTGTTATATTGAGGATTCCTTTATAACCATCAGCTTTCGTACTCTCTTCCTTTGTTTGAGGAAAAATGATTGTTTAATTGGTATCTGATGTAACAACCTGTTTAGTTGTTGTAGTGCTTTAGACCCGTTTACCCCTGTTGACTCTTTTCCGAGCCCTATTAGTTCAATTTTGAACCACGGGGATGGGTGGCATAGTTCCCGAGGTAGTCGGGCGAGTTTTATGATGACTTATGAGAATTAGAACCTTAAAGTGAAAAATATTTGACCAATCGTTTACTTTTGGGTAAACGGATCTTTTTCGGGAATCCATCGATTTCGAAGGGTCTGGATGGTCGAGTATGACTTGGTGGGATGTTTAGTTCCGTTCCCGAGCCACTCCGGATCATTTTAGATTATTGGTTGGAAAGTTGGTCTTTCATTAGGTGTTAACCCAGTCAAATAGACCTCTGTTTGGAATTTCAAGACCATGAGTGAGTCCGTAAAGTGTTTTTATATGTGAGTGCAAGTCTGGTTTGTAACTGGGAGGTCTCGGGTGATTTTCGGATTTTGGGTTTGAATTAGTAAAAAACCAGAAGTTTTCTGGCGTCTGGTGTCCGCCCTAACGGCACCATATGTGCGGTTGCGGTCCCGGGGTAGCAAGGCTTGACCGTTATGGCGAGTGTGTGAGATTCGTGGCGAGTCACTACAGCGGATGGGGATCCACTGTGGCGAACTCATGATAGCGAGAGGAGAGCCGCTAGCTTGGGCCCGCTGTAGCGGATGCTTGACCGCTGCAGCGGATGACGTGGACTAGATTACTATTTAATGCCAAGTTAAAACCCTTCATTTCCTATCCCTACATTTACTGTTCCTAAGCATCTTTGAGACGATTTGAGGAGGCTTCAAGCAGATTTCTCTTGAGGGTAAGTCTCTAACCCAGATTTCATTCATTTGTCTTCCTTAAGAATGAATCCATGATAGAAAATATATAGAACTTAAGAAGGAAGAGGGGTTTTGATATTTACTTCATTATTTGAGTTTTAGTCTTTCAAAATGAGATTTGTTGGTGGATTTGACTAATCTAAGCATGAAATTTGTTGAATTAGTTACTAATAGGCTTGAATCTTCCATTTATGTTGATGAATTGAAAGATTGAAAGTTAGGGGTTATACCCAACTTGGGGTTTTTGACTTGAATAATGAAATTGGCCTATTCTTGAGTTATGTTTAGCAGTTGAGGAGTAGAAGTGAACTTCTAGAACGTTAGGCTTCCTATTCCATCTTTGAAATACCCGTTTTACCTTTGTGGGCCCGTTTTCGCTCTTTTAGTTAGTTGTTTTTGGTTCGAACGAACGTATAGCAATATGGGTATCGTTGTTTCTCATTTCCAACTTAGACTTCGATAATGGATAGACTTTGAGTACTTGAAGGCTCTTCGGAAAGGCAAGGTGAAGATTTGATTGTTCGTGGCTCCAGTTCGGCAGCTAGGTAGGTTACGACTTACCTTTTTGGTTAGACACCAGTTAGCGAAACATATGTAGAAGTTAGTTATTGATGGAGAAAGCATGTTAATCCTTCAGGTATGATGTTTGGATGGACATTCTTAGGATTGGTATTGTTGACTGATTGGTGGGCCAGTTGCCTCTGTGTGGTTTATTGGCTTGTTGCCATATGTGTGATATTGGACTTGTACTTAATTGCCCTATTGTGATTATGATACGATTTTCTCTCAATTATCTTGACATTAACATGGATAGAGGAAAGGACTTTACTTGGTATTGATATTGTAATATGTGTCCATATGTGGCACGATTGAGATTTGATTATGATTTACACTTGAGATTGATACATGCATATCATTCATACACATTCTGCATGATTCAGTGACGCGAGCCATGATTTGATATTAATAATGATAAGAGGGAAAGCGAAACATCCGAGGCTTCTTATTATGGTGTTTGCTATGTGCATATTTCATATGGCCTCTCCTGCATATATATTTGGTGTTACCTAAGTGGTCCGAAGGGAAGTTGTTCCAAACGTGGCATTGTACAAATTAGGGAATAAGTTCATATTGGTAATTGATTTACGGATGTTGTTATGTTTATTCACCCTCATGATTATTGTTGAAATTTGCATTCATACATGCATTTCTCATGACCCTTTGATATGAACTGTGATTTGGTACTGATGATGATAAGTGAGAGAGTGTAGCCTCTGAGGTCTTTGCTAGGTAGCGTAAAAGAGAGATGAGAGTCCGTAATATGAGGTCATTTATCGGAGCGGAATGAGTGTACGTTGCCCGAGGTCTCTTGCCGGGAACGAATGAGTACTCGAGGTCTCTTCCCGAGAGGTCGTTGCCGGGACTAGTGGTACATGGTCTTCGCGGAGAAAGTCCCCCATGGGTCATGACTATGAGACGTGGAGGTATCTCATCTGTATCATGTGTGTACGATGTGAGCCAGTTGGCTATTGCATTGCATTGCATCACACACACATTCATATCACATCCATTCACATCTCTGATTCTGGTTGTTGTATTTGTTGTATTGCATGGTGCGTTTTAGCCTTGATTCCTTGGTTGTTGATTTATTGAAAATGTTGCGTGCTTGTTAATCACTTACCTAAACACTTGATGGATTCGAGGGCTAGAGGTTCCGCTAGGCTATGACTTTAGACTACTGAGATCTAGTGCGGTACGCATCATTTCAAGACTTACGTGGATGTACTTAGTGATTGCATTTGGACTGCTTATCTACATATCTTTCATTTTATTTCTTTTATATATGTTAGTTAATTGTTGTCGGTGTATGATGCCTACCAGTACATGTTGTTTGTACTGATAGTACTCTTGCTACACCCTTTTTCGGTGTTGACGGCTAATTTTTGACCTCCAATAATTTTGCTCAATTACTTGGAGTCCCTGGATTACAAACGGAGTAGAATATGCATTTTACAAGTCAAATCAATTTTACAAAATTACCTCGGTGTCATTTTGCCATTACATTTGGCAAAACACCGGCAAAAGAAAAACCACATGTCATTTTTACGTTTTTAGCATATTTTCAAGAAAATACAAGAGTATTTATTTATTTTTTCTCAAAAAAATAGTTAATTATGAGTTATTAGTTTTAAGTAGTTACAATTAATCATCATTTAGTGTTCTACTCCGTCAAAGTTGAGGGATTTGAATTAATCAAGTATTAAACAGTTTATTTTGGGTAAATTAAGTGTTAAAATAGAGTTTAATTATGTTTTGGGGGAATATAGCTTAGTTTTAATTAAAATAATTTGCGACAAATGAAAATACTTTTATTTTACATTTGTGGTATTTAAGAGTTTCTTAAAATATCGTATATATACCACATATATACGCATGTATACACTGATAATACAAAATACGTATTATATATGGGCATATATGCAAATTCTGGCCCTATGCAAACTCGGCCGTGTCTAGCCCAAAGGGGACTGACCCGACCCAAAATCCTTTCTTTTCCACGACAACAAAAACGACCACTTCACTTTGATTTTATAAAAAAAAAAAAAAAACAACAACAACGGGCAGAACCCTAGGACTCTCTGTGAACATACGATTCTAGCTCTCTTCAAACAGTAACATGTACTTTTCTCCTTTCAAATGGCAACAAATTTTTCTTACTTTCTCTTGTAAGTTTGGGATTTGAATCTTCAATTTTCAAACGGACATACTTCATTTTAAAGGGAGAGATTTTTTAGAGTAGAACATAGCCACAATGGGTTTTCACACTCACACTGGGGTTTTTGACAACCCCAAAGAATGAGAACACTCAGGAACCCGGCTAAGCCATTAAGTTTCAAGGAATTCTCATTCATGTTTAATTTTTGGAAGTCGTTTCCGCTCGTTGGAATACGATTCGGGTGAAAGGTGGTTCATCAACTCCCGTCGCCCCACGTCGCTGCTCGGCAAAAAGGTAATTCTCAAAATCCCTCTTTTAAATTTTGTCGCTTTTAGTTCTGTCATGGTATAGCATTATGTATTCTTTATATGGTTTGTGGTTTAGACTAGTTTAGGTCTAATCATGTGTAACAACTTTAAATCTTGAGCTTGTATTAGTTTAAGCTTCAAAAATAAAATTAGCAATGCTCTAGTGTTAGTTTAATACTGCCTTAAATAGTTGCTGATATTGACTAGTTTCGATTTGTTTTATATGATCAGTTTCGTTTAAAGCTAATGGGAAATCTGGTTTAAATTAGCATATGATAAAGTTGATGTGCTGTTTGGAGCTATTAACATACATCTGTTTTAGTTCTTGGGCTGGTTTATATTGTCTTAAGGAGATTAGATGTTGTTTTAGATTTAAATAATCTAAAGATGTCTTTTGAAACATACTTGAGCACCTGGTAGTCTTGATATGTAGACATTTAATTTGAATTTGACAAGAAAATTTCTCTAATTAATCCCTGCCTCATGGATTGGGATATCTGTTGATTTGAAACTATATTATGTTGACTCTGTCACGTATTTGAAACTATTTGTGTTGGCCAAACAACCTATAGTGAGAGTCATTCATTTTTTTTTCTCTTTGCTTAATTGTTTATGAGTTGTTAAAAGGAAATAGGGGGAATTTACATGCTGGTTTGAATAAAATGGGAATCGATCACTGTTCATATGATTATTTAAGAGGCCTTAGTTCTCAGCATTTGACTTTGCTTAAGTTAATAGCCTTGAAGAGTTAAATGATAGGCTAATGGTTGTGCATGTATGAACATGGTTCGTGGGTGTAGTTGTTCTCGGTGCTTGTTAGTTTGTAATCTTGCTATTATGGACAAGTTGGTTAGTCTAATGTGGGGGGTTAAAGAAAGTTTCTTAGATTTATTCTAGTAGAAACTTTGGGTAGTAGCCTATAGAAATGGATCTTATGGGCTAGTTCATTATCGTCTATGATAGCTTCCCTTACGTGCATCCGGATTCAAGTTACAATACAAGTTAAGCTTATCGTCGGTGTCAATATGATATAGGTCTAGTCTCTGTGGACTTATTTTAGTTTAAGATACTTTTGGGGTCTAGTTTAGCATTAAGTAAAAGTTATACTCAAGAGACTCTGGATTGGGAATGTCTAGAGTTTAATGATCCTTTGTTTTAGCCTCTTCTTTTGTCTAAAAAGGTTCCATTGAAAAGAATTTCAAAGTTTTCAGTTTTCAAACTTATTAATCCATGAGTTGTAGATGTGCTTGGTTGATCTTCCTTATTAATAGTATTGGTTAAATAGTTGAAATGTGTTCTCTAAACTCGCTTGAGACTCAAGGCACAAACATCACCGTTTTTCAAAGTAGTTGTTTTCTTTTAGGATTGCCTATCAAATGTTCTAAGTGGTGTTCTCATTTGTTGATAATTACATCAGAGGATTAGCTAATAGATTTTAAAAGGCCAAAAGAAGTCTTTATAATTGTCACATCAGTTTTCCATTGGGGTGTCTTTGTTTGCTTTGTAAACCAGTAAAGACTTCATTTTTTTTCCTTTTGAATTTTAGTTCCATAAACCTCCCAAGTCATGTAGTTCAAACACTCACCGATTCTAAACCGATCTTTTTTAATTCTCTCCGAATGTGTTTGACTTAGCAAATGAGCTCCCTCATAACCTCTATGTTAAGTTGGTAATGAATCACATGATCAATGTAAGGTAACTTGGACTTTAGATAGTAGAAGGAAATAGGATCTTGTTGTGAATTTGGTATTGGTTTATTTAGTCTCTGTTGTATAATAATAAGTTTGATCTTGCTGCATTTGATGCTTGATTTAATACCTGAAGAATAGTTTTTACTTCAGTATTTAAGATGTGTAAATTATGAGCTTGTCATTAACTAATGTGAAATGCATCCCCTCATGCGTGTTGAAATACAAACCAAATGCCTCCAATCTTTAGCTATCATCTCCCTAGCTTATTGATACACCGGTATAACTCCATTTATGCTTCACCTTTAGTGGTTTCGTCCAAGACTTTCCTTTTCTTCTTCTTCTTCTCAAGTGTTAAGTTTTTACTTTGTCATAAGTTGAGTGTCTAATTAGCAATCAGTAGTAGAATATGAACATGTTTAACTGATTGATTTGCTAACCTCATCATTATGAGCAACTAACTTGAATCAGTAGGCTTATGTTATGTATACCAACCTTGGTTTCCTGTTTCTATAACTTTAAGGTAGTAAAAGAATCCCACCAGGTTCTTGAGGAAGTCTATTAGCCACATGTGATGTCTAGCTCCTAAAGTCTTATGCATTAAACTATTTTGAGTGTTTGTTGCCCCTGTTCTTTGTCAAATACTGCTTTAAAACTAAGTAGATTTCAACAGAACCTTATTTCATTTGGCCCTTGCTCATATGTAAAACCTTCTGAAGAAATAATGGAGACTCTTATTTTGGTGGTTAGGTCCTGTTCATACATTAATAAAGTATGACTGTTCTGTGCTTGTGATTCTCATATTCAGTTGTCTTGTTGGTCACTGATGGCTTTGTTTAAGTAGTAAATGAGCTTAAACCAGGCAGATCCTTCCTTACTCACAAATCATGAGTTGTGTTTAATATGTGGTCTATGTTTACTTGATCTTTCCTTATTAAGAGTGTTGATTGAAACTGTTGAAATCTAGCACTAAGCTTCTACTTTAAGATTGAAGTGGAATAGTGGGCATCCTGTTTGGGAATTTTCTTTTACCTTTTTTCCTAAAAATTATCTCTTGTGTGTTCACTCATGAAAGTATTTCTAAATCTTGCTTGCTAGTTAATAGTTCCCTTGACTGCATTTTTTCCTACTGTCCTGGTGGTTGAAATCTAAGGCAAACTTAGGGATTGGTTCAGCCTCCTTCGATAGCCTGCCATGCCTAAGGTTCGAGAAACCTTTTAATCTTTTGCAGCATCAAATTATGGAAGGTGGTAACCCCCTTTTACTATTTAGGCCTTTGAGTTTAAGGTTCGTTAGTGTTTATAATCTATCTTGGAGGTTGTCTCAAGGCATATACTATATTGAGTTGTGTTTCATGTGTAGTAATTTATTGGTTGCTAAGGTCTTACTTATTAAGTTGTTTTGAATACTTGTTACTCCTATTGTTTGCCAAGATCATTCTTCAAACAATTTAAACCAAGATGTGATAGTATATTGTTATAATTTTTCTGTGTACAAATACTCACTCCTTCACCCCTCTTTTGCATGAATTGGGGAGCTCCAAATCCCAAATGCCATGAATCGGTTTGTCTGTATATCGAGGCTTTCGGGGGCAAAAATGCTTGCTATCATACCGTTGTTATCTCCGTTGAAACTATTGCCATGAAGTATTGCATCCGATGAGAACACACCGTACTTAAGACGCTATTCCAAAAGCGCTTTGTCAGATACACTTTTATTATGCTAACTACTACCTTCCTAATATTAAAATGTTGCTACACTTTGATGGTTGCAGTAGAGTCTTCCACAGCTACATTTGAGTTAACTGTCACAGTGTCTTGAGGCTAAACCTGCTGGACCTTGAAAAGGATACTTGCCACATTTAAAGGGCTGAGTTCTGTTACATTTTGACATGAGTTTTGCTACATTTTGAGCTAAGTTTCTGCTCTGCTTACTGATGCCCCTTTTGAGAAATTGCTGAGCCTTGAAATCCCTTCTGATGTGGATGCCCTTATGACATTACTGTTATATTGCTGCTACATCTGCCATACTTAGACTGCCACTATTACTTTGATGTTGTTTTGGTGCACTTGCTGTGTTGCCTGTAGCTGTGGTATCGTGTCAATTGTTGCACTTCAGTTTTGAGGCTTCAATGTTGCTGTCACACTTTGGGATAAACTTGTTGGTTCCCTGTTTTCCATTTTGTTGATCTTGTTTGCTGCCACACTTGCTGAACTCTTAAAGTGTTGCATCTTGATGGATTAGCTGTTGGTTTAAAGCAACAGATTCTACACTTGATAAGCCTGTCTTTTGAGATAACTGCTGGTGTCTGAGGCTCAAAGTACTACTTATGGTTGCCTGCGCTGACTTTTTGTCCGCTTCATCCCGTCGTTACTTAAGTACCGCTATTTATGGCTATTTATTGGCATTGCTTGTTGTAGCTTGATCATCAGTTGCTGCTTTGCTCTTAAAAGAAGCATACAGATGCTATGAGCTGACTCTCACATTCTTGTGATCGAAGTGCAGCCCTGTTTGCTACTTAAATTGGTGCTTAAAATGAATATATATATACTACACTTGATGTAATAGTTGCTACTATGAGTTGCTGCTGAATTATGAAGGAACAAATGCTGTACTTGAAAGGAATATAACATATTGTCATGTTCTCCAAAGGAACAGATTACTATACTTGGTCTAATACCACTGATTTGACATGATACTACACTTAGGCCGAGGAAAAAGTAATTAACTTGAGGCCATGCCTAGTCCGTAAAGGTTATCCATCGGTTTAGGTAATGATGACTTCATAGTGTTATCACGAGGTAGGAACCTACATGCGCTTGGCAAGGCAACTAGAATGACCACTAGTTTGCAGTCGCGACATGATTCGGGTTCCTTCGCGATATTT
Source organism: Lycium ferocissimum (assembly GCF_029784015.1). Lineage (NCBI taxonomy): Eukaryota > Viridiplantae > Streptophyta > Magnoliopsida > Solanales > Solanaceae > Lycium > Lycium ferocissimum. The sequence continues at coordinate 64,486,552 of NC_081348.1, read as the reverse complement.
GGAACCGTGAGTCTGAGTATCTGTAATCAAAGCTGTCAAAGTTTGATGCGAGTCCGAGGGATATTATTATTTATGTTCCTAAATGTCACCCTATGGGGTGGTGTATCATTTTTACTAACTATTTTTCTTTTCATTGTGCGAGGAATCAATATAACAAGCACAGAAAGCAAAAGCTCGAGGACAAAGTACAAGGATCGGATGCTTGGAACTTCGGATGAAATATTAGAAGAATATAGAAGAAAGAGAACAAGGCTGCTGAATGATTTGGGCGCAAGGCCGTAAAAGCAAAACTTTCTTTCCCTTCCTTTAGTATA
>NC_081348.1:64468869-64486138 GCF_029784015.1 Lycium ferocissimum | reverse complement strand
ATATCCTTATTAGCTATTATTGTATTACTCTCAATAATCTTATGACAAGAGAGCTTTTTGAAAGAAAATTTTACGTACCTTAGTCCTACCTTTGTCTTATATTCATATATCCTCATACTCGTATCTCCGTACAACATCCTTGCCAATATATTTTATAAAATAAAAAGACCCTTATCGATATCTAGGTCTTTTAGTAACGTACACTTTTCTTTTACCTCTTCTACCCCTTTGTACTCATAAATCATTAGCATATTTATACTCAAGGGTCATGCGTAAACATACAACATCATCCCCGCTATTTACTTGAAGGTTACAACTCCCATCTAATCATACTGATGTCTCATTAATGAAACACTTTGAAAGGTCTAATCGACTCAAGTTTCGGCCCAGTCCGACCAGCAATATAAGGTGTTATACCTCGCATTCTGTACATTAGGATATTCCGAGTTAATGGCGGAAAGTTAGGGACAAGGTTATAATTTTTTTTAGAATGCATAAGTTGCATGATCATTTTTTTGTTGATATGGAGCATTAAGGGTAAATTTGGAATAAGGAAAAACTAGGGGCTAAAAGTTGGAAAAGAATTTTATGAAGCGGCCAAATGGCCAAGGTGGCCGTGGGTCCCACCCATGGTTGGCCAATTAATTCTAGCCATTAAAGGGGATATGTGTTCATCTTATGGTGCAAGATATATAAATATGTGGGCAAAAGATGACCAAGTCAAGGAATTAGTCATCCTTTCCATTTAAAGAAAATTCTAGAAAAATTGAGAAAATTGGAGAAAAAAAAAGAAGAAGAAAAGGATGGCACATGACCGGCCATGTGCATATGGTTATATATATATACATAAGTGATGGAAATATAAGACACAATTCATTGTTTCAACTACTAGAAAATTCAAGAGAAAGAAAAGAAGAAGAAGAGAGCATTCGGCCAAGAGGGTCGAATGGGATCCTCAAGTTGATCATGAAAAAAATTATTTTTCCTAGTCTCTCTACTAATTGGAAGGCCCTCGTTAACGTGGAATAGTTGTTGGGACAAGCGACGCGTTGATTCTTGCAAAACAAGCACTAGCCGAGGGAGGAACTAGGAGGAAGAGGTGAGGTTTAATCCTTCCTTGTATATGTTATGGATGGTTTGCATATGTTGTGGCATGTAGAAATGAGTAAAACTCATGAAATGGTGGTGTTGTGTGTGGCCGTGTATAGGTGATGTTCTATAGGAGCAAAGAACTAATTTATTTAGTATGTTTGGATTGTTGTATTATGGACGTCTTGAGTGTGTTGTAATGTGAAGAAATGGATGAAATTCATGAAGTTGAGGGGGATGGTGTAGTGGCCGAATAGGGGCTGCCTTGGTGTAGGTGGAATGAATTAAACTTACTTGATATCTTGGTTATTGTTGTTGTGAATTCCATGATGTTAAATGAAGATTTAATGATCTAAATTGAAGCCGTAATTATTTGTGGGCTGATTTACAAGATAATGTGATTTCAATATAGCTTCTTGTATTGATGGAAATGATGTTGCTAACGTATGAAATCGTTGATATAGTTTATGAATTTGGAAGGAGAAAATGTGTTATTGATGTTCCTAATGTAGTTGGAAGCTTTCGGGTGGAATGGCCTATTGTTAGGGTTGTTTTGAATATTGTATGGATTCCTTAGAATGTTCTTAAATCGTGTTTGAATGGTCTTGGATTAACACTTGAACGGATGATCAATGATGTTGGGTTGAATGCACGTAGCTTATTTGAATATAAATGGAATGTTGTCGAATTGTGTGAAAGGAATTATTAATGTTAGAATGCGTTTTGAATCACTTATGGATATTGTTAGTATGGTTGTTGGTTTGGTTGTTGTTGATTTGGCCGAGTTGAACTCTCGGGGATGTCGAAGTTATAGGGGAAATCTTCTAAAAATTTTTGTAGACAAAGTGTTAATTCGGAATTGAATTCTTAAGTGTTATGGCTAATGGTTGATACCTAACGACATTATTGTAGATCGTGAGAAGTCAAGACGCAAATTCGGATTAGCTTAGGAAGCGGCTAAGGTATGTAAAGCTCAACCTTTCTTTCTTTGGCATGTCTTAGTTGAAAATAAGTTATGACACGAATTTTGGAGGTAACCTCATTCTGGTGATCCGAGCATGTTTATGAATCTTATTAGCTTCTTGATATGCGTATTCTTAATATGGTCAAATCATGGTCCTTATGTCACTTGTATAATTAAATTTCAAAAGTTGCATAAAGGTTTTGTTTTCAAAAGTGTTCTTGTTCTATACGGTTCCTAAACTACGAAAGTCCGTAACTTTTCACGAAAGGCTCGGATCGCTTCGATTTGTTCGTAGAAAGTTCTAAAGTGAATGATGTTCGTAACTTTCCGAGGCGGACTCGGATTGGTTTGGCATACGACTATGATTCCTATGGTTTTGTTAATACGTTTATGATATATGTTATGTTTCCGAATAACGTCCGAAAGATATTTGATATGACTACGATCCGATTTTCAAATGACATTCCGTTTAGACTATTTCATTGAGTACATGGTATGATTTTATGTGCATATGGTTTCTCACTACTCGCCGTGCAAGCTCAATATGTCTTTCACCGAGTCCCGGCCGGTACGTATTCGTGTACATTCCTTTGCATTGTTCACCGAGTCCCTCACTAGAAGGCCGGGTACGGTATATGATGATATGATTATTTACCGAGTCCCGAAAGGGTCGGGTACGATCGAGTCCCGAAAGGGCCGGGTACGGTATATGATGAAGTGATGATATGGGGATGACGGCCAGGATGGCATACCGAGTCCCTTGCTAGCGGGGCCGGGACACGCTCTTCACCGAGTCCCTCACTAGAGGGCCGGCACGTATATGTATATATATTTATGCATGCATACATGATGACATGATTTTATTTACCGCGTCCACTCAATTGAGGGTCGGGGCACGTTATATGTATACTTTATATATATATTATGATTTTACTTACCGAGTCCCTCATTAGAGGGTCAGGTGTACGTATATGTACGATGATATAATAACATGATTATGATATGAATTTTGCTTCCGACATATGTATATGCATGATAAGTGTTTTCAAAGGCAAGTCTCCGTCGATTTCTACTCGTTTTCTTTCCGCATATAATCCCGCTTATTGGACATGCTTTACATACTCAATACATATTCGCATCGACCCCCTTTCTCGGGGGCTGCGTTTATGCCGCGTGTACACCAGGTGGTCAAGATGTTAGTAGAAGATGTTCAAGCGGGATTGGCGAGCTCCATTTGCTCCGGAGTGCTGCCGAGTCAGAGTATTATGTTATGGTATCATGTTCTGTGTTAGAGACTTTGCAGACAGTGTCGTGGGTATAAGATGTCGGTTATGTAAGTGGATACATAAGCCGTTGTATTATTATGCATTGTATTATAAGTTTCATATGTTACAAATTTTATTTAATTTGAAAAAGAAGAAAAGCATATTTGACTTTCCAAAAAAAACTTTCGTTATGTATTTATGTTATGGCTAAGGGCCCAGTATGACTATGAATGTCGCAAGAGTCAGCGGGTTCGCTCGGCCCTAAATAAGGGTCGGGTGCCCATCACACCCTATCGGATTAAGGGTGTGACATAAAGAGTAACATATAACAATATAGAACTCGATCAATCAATGCATACACATCATGAGAAAATACTGAGAATATACCTGAAGACTCCAAGTACTGTCGACCAGTCAATGCGTAAATACAGTTCTGAGGACTGCTCAAACTGGATGCTCCCCTTCTGTCTCTACCATGACCTGCTGATGTTTGAGTGTCTTGTCCCGGAGGGCGCACCGACGATGACGATCGAGCTGTCGATCCGGTAGGCTGGACCCTACTTCGACTGCCTAGAAATGGACACTTACGCATAATATGGCCTGGCTGACCACAGGCATAGCCAACATCCGAACCTAAGCGACAGAGTCCAAAATGTGGCTTACCACATTGATTGCACCATAGTAAGGGTGGTCTCATCTAACCGAATTCATCTCTATACTAGGAACCCGAAACTCTGAAGCTCTAACCTGGTCCGGAATAATTAAGACGATCGATTCTCTTGCCTACAAATCGAGGAGGTGCATTAGCCACTGAATGACCTGAGTACCTAGAATATTGTTGCCTCTGACCCACTCTGAACTCACTGATGGCACCTGAAGATCTGGCCCTCCTACTATAACCTCTATCACAATCACGCTCACCCCTTTGCGACTGCTGTTGTTCTTCTTGACTCTGGGCATGGGCCTGAATACTAGAAATATCCATCTCATCCTGAAGTGAGGCCTTCAAGCACTCCTTAATCAAATGTGCCCCTAAACCACTCACAAATAGGTGTACGTGGTCCCCCATATCGGCTACCATGGCTGGAGCATACCTTGCCAAGGAATTAAAGCGAAGACTGCACTCTCGAGCACTCATATTCCCTTGTCTAAGATTCAAAAACTTGTTAGCTCTGGCCCGTCAAACCTCTGGCAGCAAGTAATGTCGGAGAAAAGCATCTATAAACTCTTGCCATACCGGGGGAGGTGCATTTGCCCCTCTAGAAGATATCCAGGCGCTGTACCAATGAACGACCATATCTCGCAATCTGTTAGAGGTCAACTCTATTGACTCAACATCAAAAGCATGTATTATCCGCAATGTCCTCAACATCTCATATATAAAACTTTATGGGTCCTCATCCGATTTTGACCTAAAGAATTCTAGAGGGTTCAAGCTAATAAAATCACGGGCTCTTGCCCTGACCGCTCTATCACCCTGGCCTGCACCCTGCCGTTGGGCCTGGGCAGCCACTAACTGAGTCAACAAATGGATGGCCTCTCTCATCTCACGAACTGAGGCATCTAGTAGAGGGACCAGGGGTATTGGAGCTAGAACTGAAGCCCCTTCATGCTCCTTTGAAATGGGTGGAGTAGAAGAGGTCCAAGATGAAACCTCATTATGGGACTCACCTTTCTCTATATCTGCTGGTGGCTCCCGTTCAATCTGCCTTCCTATCACTGTCTTGCCCTTTTGGGCTACTGTAACTTTCCTCTTCATAGGCATCGCTGAATCATAACACACGATTAGGAAAAAAAGAAATCCTGATAACATAGCTCTATCGCACGATCTAGGATGAGAAAGAAAGGTCAATCATTCCTAAATTCCCCACAACTTCCTATTTATAAGTGTGGCATGCTTTACACCTATATACAAGACTCTATTGGACACGGCTCGTAGACACACCCTAGGACGAACTGCTCTGATACCACATCGGGTAAGCATCGTGTGGGATGTTTTATGGAGTATATTGGTACAAAGGATGATGTTGTTGATGTTAGTGTTATTATTGTTGTTGTTGGTTATTGGTATTGCGATTTCGGGCTAGGGATATAAACTGAGGAGAAGCTACCTGAATTTTGGCAGATTCAAAAGGGATTTAATTTGAAGGCTTAAGACAAGCATATGAAGATAAGCCTAACAATAGTATGAATTCATTTTAATGTAGATTTACGAGCTTGGGAGGATAAGCGTTAAATAGTTAAGAAGACCAAAAAGGTATGTTAAGGCTAAATCCCTTTCTTTCTAAAGGCATGATTCTCTTCTTATGAACCCATACATGACTTCCATAATATCCTTATTCCCAAAAATCTAGAAGTTCATGATTCTCAAAGTTCTTATAATGCTAAAGATAGATGTTTTCTATGATGATAATGATGATGATGATGATCCCATTTCTGGAGATTCCAAAGCATATGGTTTTGAAGCTATTATGAGATATTGAGCCTATTTCATGATTTTCTTGATTTTAGTCATTGTTATTGATCTCACCTTATGATAATTGTTCCTTCAAGGTGAGATGTAGTGATGATGACTGTTCCACAATATAAATCGGAGGTTACTGACCTTACGTCACTCCAATAAAATAGTAGCTTTTATTTGGGCTCTCATGCATGCTATTTATAGTATATATGTATATAGCTATTTTATGACATCGAGCCTTACTATGGCCGGGTACGGATATTATCGAGCCTTACTATGGCCGGGTACGGATATTATCGAGCCTTATTATAGCCGGGTATGGATATTATCGAGCCTTACTATGGCCGGGTACGGATATTACCGAGCCTTACTATGGCTAAGTAAGGATATTATTGAGCCTTACTATGGCTGGTTCGAAGATAATACCGAGTCTATATGGCTGGGTACGGTATTGTGTAGGTATGTATGTGGATATATGGAATGTTTCTTCTAGAAAAAGGTTAAGTAAGCATGATGAATGTCTTAAGAGGTATCATGAGGTAAAAACGGTTCTTTTATCTTACGCTATTCATCATGCTTTTATCATGTTACTATTCATGCCTTACATACTTAGTACATTGTTTGTACTGACGCCCTTTCGTGTGACACTGCGTTCATGCCCGCAGGAAAGTAGGGAGACAGATCAGATACTTAGGAGCTTCATCAGCAGAGTTTCAGGAGCGCTTCATTTGCTTTGGAGCTGCAGTTTATTGGTATTACTCTTTTGTGTACTTACATGGGCAAGGCGGAGTCCTGCCCTTTCCTTATGAATTCCCATATTCTATATAGAGGCTCGTAGACATATTTATGTAGCTAGATGTCCCATAACCTTACCAGTTCATATTGTTGTATAATAGTTTGGCAGCCTTGTTAGCCTGTGTCATGGACGTAGTTGTTGATGCTTATATAGAGATGTGCCATTATCTTATGATATATGCCTTTACAGTGCATGATGCCCATGAGCTAGCTTTGTGGCCCACCTAGATATGATTATGAGATGTATGCGCAAAGGTGCTCGGTAGGTTAGCTCTGAGAACCCGTCATGGCCCTCCGATTGGGTCGTGACAGTGATAAACTTGGTATCAGAGCAGTTGCATCCCAGGGTTGTCTGCAAGCTGTGTTTAGCAGAGTTTTGTTTATGGTGTGTTATGCACCACACTCATAAACAGGAGGCTGCAGGGCATTTAGGAAGATTGCCTTTCTTTCTCATCTTAGATCGTGCGATAGAGCCGTACTATCAGGATTTCTTTTCTAATAACGCATTGTGGTTTCAAAGAATACTTATGACAAGGAGAGCTTCAGCCAGCCAGAAAGGTAAGGCAGTGAAAAATGAGGGTATCAGTAGGGTGCCACGAGTATCTACAAGATAGGCCGAGACTCAAAGTGAGGTCCCATTTAGTCTTCACAGAGCCTTTCTGTTCTAGAAGATCCTAGAGAGTTTGCAGCTACAGTACCCCCAGTTCCTCCACTTGATGCATCAGGCCAGGAGATATAAGAAGCTATTCAGTTGTTGACTCAGTTAGTAGCCACTAAAGCCCAGCGTTAGGGTATGAGTACTGGTCATGGTGAAAGGGCTGTTAGTGCTAGGTTTTGAGATTTTATTAATTTGAATCCTCCAGATTTCTTTGGATCGAAACCAGATAAGGACCCCCAAGATTTTATAGATCAGATGCTGCGGACGTTGCGGGTAATACATGCTTCAGATACTGAGTCAATAGAATTGGCTTCGTATCGGTTGCGAGATATTGATATTCGGTGGTATGAGACCTGGGTGTCATCTAGAGGAGCTAATGCACCCCCATCCGTGTGGCAGGAGTTCATAACGGCCTTCTTTCGACATTATTTGCCGCCAGAGATTCGACGAGCCTGAGCTGATAGGCTCTTAAACCTTAGACAAGGGAGCATGGGTGTTCGGGAGTACAGTCTTCGCTTTAATTCATTGGCTAGATATGGTCCACCTGTTATAGCTGAGATGGAAGATTGGGTTTACCAGTTCGTAAGCGCTTTGGGACCACACTTGATTAATGACTGCATGATGGCCTCACTTTAGACAGGTATGGATATTTCTCGTATCCAGGCGCACACTCAGAACCTTGAAGAGCGTAAGCAACAGCAGAGGGCAGAGCGTGAGCATGATAGGGGTCAGAGTAAGAATGCTTGATCTTCAGGTTCAGTCAATGAGTTCAAAGGTGGTCTGAGGTAGCAGTTCTCTAGGCATTCAGTTTATTCAGCGGCTAATACACCTTCACGGTTCCCAGGACCCAGGTTTGATAAACCCACTTATTTTAAGCCTAGCCAGAGTTCCAGGGCTTCAAGTTCCTAGTTCAGGGGTGGTTCTAGTCAGATGAGGCCATTTTTACTGGGAAGTGCCGTTTGGGTTCAGATGTTTGTTATACCTGTGGTCAGCCAGGCCACATTATGTGAGATTATCCATTGAGAGGTGGTAGAGGTGTAGTTCAGCCGGATCTGCAGCTGGTTCTTCGTCATCTATACGCCCTCCTGGGTAAAGTTCTCAAACACCAACTGATCGTGGTAGAGGCAGAGGTGGAGCACCAGTTCGAGCGGTCCTCAGAACTGTATTTATGCATTGGTTGGTCGATAGGATCTTGAGTCATCACCCGATGTTGTCACACGTATATTATCAGTCTCCTCCCATGATGTATATACATTGATAGATCTAAGTTCTACGTTGTCATATGTTACTCCTTTTATTACTAGTAATTTTTGGATGGAACCCAAGTCGATTAGAGCTTTTGAGGTATTTGCCCCTATCGGTGATCTCGTGATAGATAGATGAGTATACAGAGGTTGTGTAGTTATAGTCTGTAATCATCATACCGTAGCTGATTTGATTGAATTAGATGTGGTGGACTTCAATGTCATTATAGGAATAGACTGGTTGGCCTCTTGTTATGCTAATGTTGATTGCAGAACAAAGATAGTCTGGTTTCAGTTTCCAAGAGAGCCAATGCTAGAATGGAAAGGTAATACAGCTTCATGAGAGGTAGGTTTATTTCGTATCTCACGGCAAAGAAGATGATTGCAAAAGGTTGTATTTATCATGTAGTTCAAGTTCAAAATGTTAAGGCAGAGTCACCGGCTTTTCAGTCTGTTCTAGTGGTTATGAATTTCCAGATGTGTTTTAAGACGAGCTTCGGATCTTCGCTAGAGAGGAAAACTGACTTCGCTATCGATATTTTACCAGATACTAAACCGATATCTATTTCTCCTTATAGGATGGCACCTGATGAATTGAGAGAGTTGAAGGAGCAGTTGAAGGATTTGCTTAAGAAAGGCTTTGTCAGGCCTAGTACATCGTCATGGAGAGCACCTGTCTTGTTTGTAAGAAAGAAGATTCCTCGTTACAGATATGTATTGACTACAGGTAGCTGAATAAGGTGACGATAAAGAATAAGTACCCGCTCCCAAGGATTGATGATTTATTTTACCAGTTGCAAGGTGCCAGATGTTTTTCAAAGATGGATCTGAGGTCAGGATACCATCAAGTTAGGGTTAAAGAGAAGGACAATCCAAAGATAGCTTTCAGAACCAGATATGGTCACTTTGAGCTTCGCGTGATGTCATTCATCTTGACTAATAGCCTAGCAGTATTTATGGATTTGATGAGCCTTTCTTGGATCAGTTTGTGATTGTATTTATCAATGACATTCTAGTCTACTTTCGATCAAAGGCTGAGCATGCGGATCATTTGTGTGCGGTACTCAGAGTTCTTCAAGATCAAAATTTGTATGCAAAGTTCTCTAAATGTGAGTTCTGGTTGAACACTGTGTCTTTTCTGAGGCACATTATATTAGAGGAGGGTGTCAGGGTTGATACACAGAATATAAAAGCCATAAAGAATTGGCCTAGACCTACGACACCGACAAAGGTTTGTATTTTTCTTAGTTTGATTGGTTACTACATGAGGTTTATAGAGGGTTTCTCTTCTCTTTCAGTGCCACTAACGAAGTTGACCCAGAAGGTAACTATGTTCCAGTGGATCGATGCTTGTGAGCGTAGTTTTCAGGAGTTGAAGGATAGATTGATTTCGGCGCCAATTCTGAGACTTCCAGAAGTATCTAAGGGCTTTGTTATTTATTGTGATGCTTTGGACATCAAACTGGGTTGTGTGTTGATGCAGCACAGTAAGGTTATCGCTTCTGCTTCGAGGCAGTTGAGGAAGCATGAGAAGAATTACCCAACCCACAATCTAGAGTTAGCAGCAATAATTCACACGCTGAAAATGTGGACGCATTATTTATATGGTGTTCATGTTGATATATATATAGATCATAAGAGCCTTCAGTATATCTTCACTCAGAAGGAGTTGAATTTGCATCAGAGAAACTAGTTAGAGTAGTTGAAAGATTATGACGTTAATATTCTGTACCATCCAGGGAAGGCAAATACAGTGGCAGATGCCCTTAGCCGTAGATCCATGGGTATCCTATCTTATTTGCGGCCAGAGAAAAGGGAATTAGCTCATGAGCTTCATCCGTTATATAGCCTAGGAATTCGATTATTGGACTTAGGTGATGCAGAAGTTACCATTCATGATTCAACAACCTCATCTCTGATAGTCGAGGTTAAAGAGCGCCAGTACGAGGATCCCATGCTAGTTCATTATAGAGACACAACTCCACAGAAGCAGAAGTCGCCATTTGAGATTACTGGAGACGGGGTCCTTAGATATCGAGGCAGATTGTGGGTTCCAGATGTTGCAGGATTACGCTGACAAATTATAGTAGAAGCTCATCATTCTCGTTACTCTATTCATCAAGATATGATGAAAATGTATCATGATATCAAGGAAGTTTACTGGTGGGATGGGATGAAGAAGGATATAGCTAAATTTGCAGCTCAGTGTCCTAATTGTCAACAGGTTAAGGTTGAGCACCAGAAGCCCGGTGGATTATTACAGAGTATAGAGATTCCGACTTGGAAATAGGAGGCGATTAATATGGATTTCATTAGAGGCTTACCCCGTTCTCAACATAAGTTTGATTCAATATGGGTGATTATTGATAGGCTTACAAAGTCAGCACATTTTCTATCTATCAAGACTACTTACTCTGCTGAGGATTATGCGAAGTTATATATCACGGAGATAGTGCGACTTCATGGTGTTCCAGTATTGATTATTTTAGACAGAGGTGCACAATTTACAGCTAACTTCTGGAGATCTTTCCAAAAAGGACTGGGGACCCAGGTGAGTCTCAGCACAGCATTCCATCTCCAGACAGACGGACATGCAGAACGTATGATTCAGACGTTGGAAGATATATTACGGGTATGTGGGATAGACGTTGGAGGTAGCTGGGATGATCATTTGCCGCTTATTGAGTTTGCATATAATAATAGTTACCACTCCAGCATTCAGATGGCTCTGTATGAAGCCTTATATGGGCGAAAATGTAGATCCCCTATCAGATGGTTTGAGGTTGGAGAATCTAAGTTGATAGGACCAGATTTGATCCAGGAGGCATTTGATAAGGTTAAGCTTATCCAAGAAAGTCTATTGGCAGCCCAGAGTCGCCAGAAGTCTTATGTAGATAATCAACGACGAGATTTAGAGTTTCAAATAAATGATTGGGTATTCCTGAAGGTATCGCCAATGAAGGGTGTTATGAGATTCGGTAAGAAGGGCAAGCTTAGCCCTAGATACATTGGACCTTACAGGATTATGTGAAGGGTGGGCCAGGTGGCCTATGAGCTAGATCTACCTTCAAACCTGGAGTCTATACATCCGATTTTCCATGTATCTATGCTTCGTAAGTATATTGGAGATCCTTCTAGAGTTACACCTGTTGATAATGTTCAGATTACAGAGCAGTTATCATATGAAGAAGTCCCTATTGCCATCTTGGATCGACAAGTTCGTAGGTTGAGAACCAAAGATATGGCATCGATGAAGGTACTTGGAAGAAACAAGAATATTAAGGAGATGACTTGGGAAGCTGAGGAAGATATGAAGTCTAGATATCCTCATTTGTTTCCTACTTTAGAGCAGCTGCATAATATAACACAATCGTCTTTAGGTATTTATTATTTACCAGCTACTCTTATTGGTCGTGTGGGGCCATTTTTGTTATCGATTGTTCTGGCCCTGTGTGTCATTATATGGTTTGGATTGCTATGTGGCAGGTTGGTAGAGGTACAATTATAGAGGAGACTTTGCCAAAATATCTATAAAAATTCAAGAGAGTTTAACATTCGAGGACGAAAGTTTCTAAGGGGGAAAGAAAGTTACATCTCGTAGTTTTATGCACTGAGATTCATCGTATGTTAGTTGCCATAGTCTTGGACACTGGGCAGTTTCTGAGGTTATTCGAGGTTGGACATGCCTATCTTATGTTATAAGGGTTTAATTTCATGTATGGTAAGTTACGAAAGGGTTAAAGAATAAGTGAATCGAAGCGGAAAGGTTTGTCAAAAGTTAGTTCTTGAAAATATGGAATACGGACTGTATTTTATAAGATATGGTTCGTATTCTGTGATACAAAGGGTATTTAAGGATCTAAAAATTTAACAGAGAGGCAGATTTTTGGGTTACGAAATACGGACCACTATACGGTCCGTATAAGATTATACGGCCAACACGTTGGCCGTATAATTTTATACGGCCTGTATTACAGACCGTATTTCCCGAGGCAGTGGAATTTTTCTGATTTTGTATATCAGGACCCCTCGTTATTTTTAAGTCATTTTAACATAAACCCAAGTTCATGAAAGCTCTAGAAACCTCCTTTAACATATTCAATCACACTTCCAAGTGGAATCAAAGATCAAAGTGAGAGTTGAATGCCTAAGGTATTCAAAGTGTTGTTGAAACTTGTCTCTTCTTCTTGTAAAAGCTTTGGAGGATATTTCAAAGTGAAGTGGTCTTGGAATTGAAGTGTTATTGAGTTTTTGAGGTGAGATTTCATCTTATTTCCATGATTAAGAGTTTATGTGATCGTTATAATAGTTAATTTTGAGAATGTGTTGAGATTTTTATACTGGGTGTATTTGGAAGAAGGAAAGTATTGTATATAATTGTATATAGGGCTGCCTAATTGTATATCTTTAAATGTTGTGAATATGAGTTTAAAGAAGATCATATGAGGTTGTTGTGTTAATTGTTGATTGTGGACTTTGTGGTAATGATTGAGGAATAGGGGAAATGCTGCCCGTTTCACTTTTGAATCGAGTTATCATTGATATATGTGATGTACAAGCGCCATCTAAGTTGTATATGTATTCCTTTGTTATAGGATTGGCGCTCTAGTGGGGATAAGCTTGTGGTTCGATTATTTGTACAACTTGAGGTTTGTTGAGGTTAACTTTCCTTCTTTTGGCATGATCCTTATGAACAGAACGTAAACGTAACGCTACTCCATAATGATTCTATTCTTAGAACATAGGGATGTCCCATGTTGATTCATGATCTGGAAATGTTGATTTCAGTAAATACTCTTTTTGATCCAGTATGTCCATAGAGTCCTTTGTTGATGGAAATGCTAACACATAATGATGTTCGAAGGTATAATGACCTTACATCACTCCGACAGATTTAGGATGTACTCTTACGATAGTCATGCATTGCATTTCATTTATATATATGCATGTACAAACCCGTGACCCCTCAGGCATTGTATACGCATATATTATGTGTTATATATATATATGTATGGGGTACGAGGAAGGTGACAACGTTATATACACACTACTACCTGATCAGTTGGTCACATGATGATTACGATGATGATGCCCACAGAGGCCAATATGATACGATGGGATGCCTACAGAGGCTTGACAAGCACTATATAAGCATATATATATATATATATATATATATATATATATATATATATATATATATATATATATATATATATATATGCATGCACAACATTTATGTACATCATTGGCCCACAGAGATAGCTCAGACATAAAGGTTGCATTTATTTTATCCTATGATTTCTTATGTCTCTTTCATGTTACTTTCACGCCCTACATACTCAGTACTTTGTCCTTGTTGACGTCCCTTTATGGGGGTGCTGCGTTTCATGCCCAAAGGTGCAGATAGACAGTTTAGTGATCCACCCCTATAGGTTGCCGTTCAGTAGACATTGGAGAACTCCTTTAGCTCCGGAGTTACTGTTATGCTTTTGGTAGGTTATTCTTTTGTGTACATACGGGTATGTCGGGGCCATGTCCCGACCTCTTTATGTTAGATGCTCCAGTAGAGGCTTGTAGACAGTCATGTTATGGTTAGGCTTGGTACGGCCTCTTCGGTCTGTATTTTGATGTATAACTATTCATGACGGCCTATTTGGCTTGTACAGTTTTGTTCAGTGCAGTCATATAGTATGCTTTCTTGGGCCCATTCCCTATTCAGCATATCTCTTATATGATTTAGCAGATTTTTATCTGGTGACCCCCAGGTGTACTCTTATTTATGATCATGGTAGTAAAGTATGTTTAGCGGTGCTTTGGGTGTAGGTCCGGGGTGCCCGTCATGGCCCTCCAGTTTAGGTCGTAACAACCCATAACAAAATCCATGGCAATCCTCTCCCACTTCCACTCGGGAATGGGCATCTTCTGAAGCACCCCACCAGGTCTAGAATACCTGAAATTATGAGCCTTTTCAAAAATCAAGCGAATCAGACCACCCACACGAGGAACGCACACGCATCCCTTGTTCCTCAAGATCCCCTCATCATCAAGCACGGTTTCCTTGGCCTCACCACTAAATACCTTATCACAAATCTTATATAATTGGGTATCTTCAAACTGCTGTGCCTTGATCTGCTCCAAGAGAGACGATCTCACCTCAACAAATGCTAAAACCCTGACCAGGTCGGAACTATCGAGTCGCACAACACTGTTAGCTAGAGTCTGAACCTCCATGGCTAAAGGACACTCCGAAGCAATCAACAGAGCTAAACTGCCCATACTCACTGCCTTTCGACTCAATGCATCAGCTACCACATTAGCTTTGTCTAGATGGTATAGAATAGTGTTATCATAATCCTTAAGTAGCTCTATCCATCTACGCTGTCTAGAATCGAGATCCCTTTGGCTGAACACATGTTGTAGACTGCGGTGATTGGTGAATACCTCACAATGGACCCCATACAAATAATGCCTCCAAATCTTCAATGCGAAGACTACTGCTGCCAAATCCAAATCATGAGTAAGGTAGTTCTTTTCATGAATCTTCAACTGCCTAGAAGCATAGGTAATGACCTTTCCCTCTTGTGTCAACACTGTGCTCGAACCAACACGAGATGCATCACAATAAACAGAGAAGTCCTTACCCTCCACGTGTAATGCCAAAATCGATGATGTAGTCAACAAGGTCTTGAGCTTTTGGAAGCTCTCTTCACAAGCATTGGACCACTGAAAAGTAGCCTCCTTTAGAGTCAATCGAGTCAGGTGAGAGGTAATAGAAGCAAACCCTTTCACAAACTAACGGTAGTAACTAGCCAAGCCCATAAAGCTATGAATCTCAGTCACTAAAGTGGGCCTCGCCCAATCTCTAACAGCCTCAATCTTCTTGGGATCAAAATTAATCCCGTCCTTTGACACTACGTGGCCCAAGAATGCCACTGACTCAAGCCAAAACTCACACTTAGAAAACTCAATGTAAAGCTCTTTCTCTTTCAATAACCCAAGAACAATCCTCAAATGACGCTCAAGCTCTTTCTTACTCTTCGAATGCATCAAAATATCATCGATGAAAACTATAATAAAGGAATCCAAGTATGGCTTGAGAATACCATTCATCAAATCCATGAAAGCTGCAGGGGCATTCGTAAGCCCAAAAGACATAACAAGGAACTCGTAATGACCATAATAAGTTCTAAAGGCCGTCTTCAGAATATCCTCAGCCTGAATCTTCAGCTTGTGATAGCCTAACCTCAAATCAATCTTCAAAAACATAGAATCATACTGAAGTTGGTTTAACAAGTCATCAATGCGGGGAATAGGATACTTATTTCGAATGCTGACCTTGTTCAACTAACGGTAATCTATGCACATCCGAATCGTCCTATCTTTCTTCTTTACAAATAGCACAAAAGCGCTGTAAGGGGAAATTTCTTAACAGTACCAAAAAGAGGTTATCATGAAATGCAAAAATCCATCCATGAGCTAGAACGACAGATGGGCCAAATGGAAGTTCCTCAGACTGTCAGACTACAGGGTTCTCTTCCAAGCAATATCGAAAAGAATATGAAAGATCAACTTCATGTTGTTTCTTTGAGGAATGCCAGGCAATTGGAAGAAGTTATTCCAAAAATAAAAAGGTGAATGCTGAGCTGATTCCTGCTAAGAGGATAGAAATGGAACAGAAAATTGCTGATAATATTGTAGAGCAATCAGAGATAGTGGCATGTAGGCCACCACCACTGTTCACGCAAAGACTATTGAAGCAGAAGGAAGATTCATCTTGTAAGAAATTTCTTGAGATCTTGAAAGGGGTACACATCAAATCCCTTAAGTGGAGCTCTTGCAAGAGGTTCCGAAATATGCTAAGTACATCAAAGATGTTATTTCAAACAAAAGACATCTGACAAAGTTCGAGACTATAGCATTTACTGAAGAGTGCAGTTCCAGAGTGAGGAGCAAGATTCCACCAAAGCTGAAAGATATGGGCTGTTTCCCCCATCTCCATCACTATTGGTAACATTAAGGTTGGGCTAGCATTGTGTGTGACCTGGGTCAGACAATCGATGTGTCACGACAACCCCCGTAGGCCGTGACTAGTGTCCGAAAATTTGGACACTCGTATACATACTGTTAGCTATAATCGGCCCACAACTAGCATGATAAGAACTTATATATAAAGGTAAGAGACGTCGTCTCAAAGCTGTCGTATTTATATACATATCCGCAATGAACTTGTCTCACGGCGTGTTACAACTTTCAACCGATAACATCGTATATAAGCCGCAAGGTTATCATAATATAGGTGTGAACGTCCCGGCCATACACGAGCCGACAAGGCTACCATAACACATAACTTCCAAAACATATATATATATCTATGCAAGCCGACAAGGCCGCCACTACTCACAACATCCCAAAACATATATATACGGCAAGCCACAAGGTCGCTAATACGAATGTGGAACGCCCCAAAACATAAGTCATAAGGTGTATTACCAACCTAATGAATTATATACAACCCACACATATGTTCACGTACCCTACATAAATAACAAGATTAAGAGACGCGCACGTGGCCCCACCGTACCTCTCGGGATACAAACACATATATACAACAAGAGACCTCGTACTAAAATATAGCGCCGAATGGTGGAGCACCCAAGATAAGGTACGTATATCCTAGGCCTGGCGGATCACCAAAGCGAGCATCCCTACCCCCGAACGCAACCCCCAAAGGGGGGTTCCCGGGGACGAGTGTCCCAGGATATAAAGAGAAATACGAAAAGTGGGTTATAA
>NC_081348.1:64447446-64468769 GCF_029784015.1 Lycium ferocissimum | reverse complement strand
CACATGGATAAATTATATTGGGCTTGGATCCTTTTCCTATTTTTTTCATGCCATGGCCGGCCACCCCTTGGGTTGGGCCTTGATTTTTCTTTTTTTTTTTTGAGCCCAATTGGTTATAAATCTTGTTTGAAATTCCCGGAACTAATTTTCAAAATTCCAATTTTGCCCTTGGCCTTCCTCAATATTTCACGTTTATATTTTTCAAGAACAACAACATACATATTGACCAGAATCAAAATATTGCCTTATTCTTACAAGTCACAATTATTTCCAAATTTCCCGAATACGCAAAAGTACGGGATATAACACACGCCCGCTGGTACAGACAGACGAGATGGACCTTCCACAGCAGGCTGCCTCCAGGTACTAGTCTTGATTGGTGGGCTCCACTTCTTCCTGGAGCATTGCTGAGTCTGGGATCGTATATATATTTTTGTGTTAAGGGTATTTTGGGGGCCCTGTCCCAAGTTATGTACTTCAGTCATGTTCATAGAGGCTTTGCAGACAGATTCCTTTATACAACTTAGTTATGTTTTGTTAATGGATATGTTGACGTTGTAGGCCCATTGTACATATATGTATGCATGATATTATGTTCATATTTAGCCTATTTGATCTTATGTTCCCATTCGAGAAACAAAAAGAGTATAAGTTACAGCGGGGTTCGCTCGGCCCCAGTAAGGTGTCGAGTGCCAGTCACGCCTTACCAAGGTTGGGGCGTGACAGGGGCAACCCCATATCTCCTTGTCTATGGTACAAAAGCGGTCATACCCGCAGAAGTAGAAATCCCATAATTGAGGATCATCTAAGAAAAAGAACTGAACGATGCAGAATGGGTCGAAAACCGCTATGAGCAACTGGCCATGATTGACGAAAAGAGAATGGAGGCAATGTGTCACAGACAACTATATAGACAAATAATGTCTCGAGTTTTCAACAAATAGGTTAGAGCAAGGCTCTTTCAAATTGGACAGCTCATACTCAAGCGAATTTTCCCTCATCAAGAAGAGTACAGGGGCAAATTTACTCCAAAGTGGCAAGGACCAAACATAGTTAGAAAGGTGCTTTGAGGAGGAGCGGTAGTCCTAGCCAAGATGGATGGGCAAGAGTGGCTCAAAGCCATCAATGCAGATGCACTCAAAATATACTATGTTTAGGATTTCTGTTTGCTTATGATTGCATTGTCATTTCCCTGTAATCATACTTTTGGTTGTAATTACATTTTTTAGAATAGGGGAAAACAATCATCTATGTAACGAACTACGCAAGGACCTGACTTCCCCACAGTGGGATACCTAGGTAGTCCATATCGGAACCGGTCACATTAATAGTAAAAACCAAAACTCAATTACTTTATTCTGAACTACGTTCGACCTGATTTCCTAGTACGACAGGATACGTAGGCACGTTCGAGCTCGATCGTCACAAGAGAAAAACAGACGAAAACCTTAAGAAACCTCAGAGACACGAAGTTGGGAAAAATCAACAAGATCAGAATACAAAGATGAATACAAGAGTCAGCCAACGTTGACCCTACGCTGGGGCAGAATTTTTGAGGAAACCTCAAAAATTCCCATCAGAAGCAACCAACAAAGGAGATGACGAACCCAGACCATACACTGGGGCAGAATTTTTGAGAAAACCTCAAAAATTCCTGTATGACGAGACGACACAAGGGTTAATCAGAGAAAGTCCTGAAACTGGGGAATTTTTTTTGAGAAGGATCCAAAAAATTCTTAAGTTCAGGACTTAACAACGGGACCTCCTGGAAGATCGAAAGACCTCATTCGAAAAACACATGTCATGACATCTAAAAGAAACAAAGTTTTTCAAAGAAAACAATGCACATTTTATAACTTTACTTTTAGATTTTTCAAAATTAGTAAAAGTTTATTCTAAAGCCATCTCTCGAAATACCGAGTCCAAGAGGATTCAAAAGAGCATCAAGAGAAGATGCCAGATGGAAGAACAATGACACTAAGCGGCCTTTTAGGAAACTAACAATTTTTCTGTGGATACAGGTTTTTAAACAGGAAGGCAGATAGGTCATCAGCCGACTTACCCGCTATAAAGACGAAGGGCAAAATTCAACCAGATGTCAAACGACCAAAAGGGTCATACAAAGAATGAATGATAAAGACATATTCAACCAAAAGGGTTATACAAAGAACGAATGATAAAGACATATCCGACCAAAAGGGTCATACAAAGAATGAATGATAAAGACATATCTGACAACGAGGGTCACTCAAAGAGCAAATGACAAAGACATATCAGGCTAAAAGGGTCACAGTGGATGAGCATAAAGACGCATTCAACCAAAAGGGTCATGACAAAAATAAAGGGGCATATCCGACCACGAGGGTCGCAACCAATACAACGAACGAAAAAAAGATTATCTGTCACGACCCAATTACATTAAGTCATGCCGGCACCTACCTTTCCCACCTCGGTAGGCGAACCCTTAACTAAACATTCACAAATAACAGAAAATAGTGGAAGAAATAAAATAGCGAAAGTCTCACAATTATATATAATAAAAATAGTGCGAAAATAGTGAAACACCCCCAGGGTCTGATCTAAGTCATACAAGAGCATCTAAAAGAAATAAATACAATTCTATAATAATATAATAATACATCAATCTGTCTATGTCTCAGAGTAGAAAAGTAAGACATAATAATAACAGGAGTCTTCAAGACGGCGAACGACTCGTGCTCACCCTGGAAACTCAATGCTAATGCTGAAGGCGACTATCAGCCACGGGAGACGAAGGATGACCCAACCTGGTACTTTGCATACATAAAAGATGCAGCAAGTGCATGTCAGTACAAAACCACAGTACTGGTAGGTATCATCGGCCGACTAAGTATAGCTAACATAATTCAGACAGTAAAGCAAGATAGGTAGATAAATCAACAAGTATAAGTCAATGATAATTGAAACCAAGTCCACATCATTGCCTAAGTAGAGCATCTAATCCCAAATGTGCCAAGTCTTAATATGTCCAATCCGAATCCAATATCACAAGTAAAAACACCAAATCATCTCAATATAAGCCGTGATGCAATGCAATGCAATATAATTATGTATGAATGCAATGCAATGCCATGCAAATGTTATGTACAAATGTACTCCGGGAGGAAATATCGACATCTCGGTAGCACAACCAAAGGTGACTTGCGAAGTCTAAGTGCCACTCGTCCCGAATCTTTGCCTAACAGACAGACGAGACCTCGAATCTTTGCCCACAGGGGGTTCTCACCGGCACCACCCTGGGGGACCCGCAGAGTCCATGCACTCACTCAATCCACGATTCCGAAATGAACATCGGACTCTCACGTCACTCAAGTAAAAAGAGTTTTCATCAAGTATCAATTCACTTAATCCACGATTCCGGGACGAACATCGGATATTGGACTCTCACGTCACTCAAGCAAGAATCAAGCCCAGCTCATCAAAGTGTTTCATCAAGCATCATAAAGGTATCAAGAGGCGTATCATGAATGGATGAGAATGCGTGCAATGCATGTGCCAACATCAATAACCTGATCAATATCACAAGTACCAATATGAGTACGCCAACAATATAATCAATGTCATAAATACCAACATGGATACTCCAACAACATATCAAAGTCACAAGTACCAACATGGGTATGCCAATAATATATGTGTCACAAGTACCAACATGGGTACGCCAACAATATTAGTGAAGACTACACAAGTCATATAAAACTCTATCCTCGTATCGATATCAAGCCGTAACATATGACAATATCACAATATAAGATGGATAACAGATTTCAATATCTACTAACAACACGTGGTATCAAGCCAACACAATAGAACAATCAAGTCACAGCACAACGGGGTGGCTAGCCCCCATCACGCAACAGGGCCCAACCTAAGATAGTATCCAACCCAACTTCACACCCGAAGGTTTACATGCTCTCTCTGATAATATAATCTAAATATATGCTTCGCTATACGAAGTCTCACCAAGGGTAAGCCATAACACACTGGAAGGCCGAGAAAATGATATCACCAACAATCACACCTTAGCCTTTCCTTTCCTTGAGCCTCTAGATCAAGAAAGTCTATTCATATTCGAAATGCAGATTAGAAATCATGAAGATCAATACCTATATTGCTATAATTCAAATTGGGTCAAAACCATTCCTAGAATTTGGGAAAATGGGGCCCGCAAGGGCAAAATGGAAAATTCGGTGGTAAATTATCCAATTAAACACTAGGTGATCAAAACCTATCAACTAATTGCTAAATTAACTCACGGATTCATTCAATTTCGAAATCCAAGCAAAACCCCCAAGTTTTGTGTATAAACCCTAACTCTTAAATTCAAGAATTCATCACTAATAATGGAAGGTATATGATTAACAACCTTAGATACATCATAATTTAGAGTAAACCCAACCAATTTCATCATTTAAAGCAACTTAGGAAGTCTAACAAATTTTTTGAACTTCTCAAGAAAGACCCATTAAACCTTCTTCATGAAAAACCCCAATTTTCTCACTTTAGAAATCATGGATTATAGCTTAAACCAAGGGAATGAATCAAAGAAAAATACTTAGATTATGGTTTAGACCTTAGCCCATGAAAGAAACTTGAAGAAAAATATTGAATTCTCCCAAACCCAAGCCCTCAAGATGAGAGAAACTCCAAACAACAATAAATAGCAAAAATGCCCGGTTGTCCTGCCTCGTTTCTTGTGTCAAACGATCCCGAAACTCACTTTTGATGCCTCTAATGGATTCCTTGTGAAATTCCAGTCAAGTTAGGCTTTTGAATCACTTAATTTGACCTTATAATGAAGGAGATATGAAAGTTTCAATATTTGGAATAGTACAGATTTTTAAATACGAATTCAGCGGCAATTTCGTAATTAAACTGAAAAATCTGGCAACCCAATTCTTAGTAAAATGACCGTAATCCACTCATATGATGTCAAAACTTGATGATTTCAGTTGCTATGGTTCCAAAATTACGATATGGATATAATGGTCAGTCGAAACATGAATCAAAGGCCGTTCTCTCAATATGGTACCCTTTACGCTCAAATCGACGTCGAAATCGAAAACAATCAACATATAACCCAACCTTATCCAAAACTCATCGGAATCTAATAAAACTCTGTGGACATGTCCAAAATCATCATACAAACTTATTGGAACTTTCAAAACATCGACACGGGATCATCTTGACCCGATGTTGACCGTGGTCAACTCCAATTCTAACTTAACCAGTTTCTCAACCAATGACCCAAATCACACTCGAACCCTTCGGGAACCAACCAATGATACCACTAAGTCATAAATCACCCTCCGGACCGAATGGGTGTGGGAATTCGATTACGGACACGTTTACCCAAAAGTCAACTTCGAGTCAAACAATTTTCGTTTTAAGACCAAATTTTCTAAAATCATTCCACAACCCAAAATAATGCCTAGGGAACTATTCCACCAATCCCCGCGGGTTAAGATAGTACTAACAAGGCTCGAAGAGGAGCCAACGGGGGCAAAAACAATAAAAATGTAATAATGACCAAACGGGTCGTTACATCAGATACCAAGTAAACAATCGCTCGTCCTCGAGCGACAAGGGAATGAAACAAGGGAATAATACTTGACTCGGCAATTAACTGGGGATATCTCTCATGTATGTCAGACTCAGTCTCCCAAGTAGCCTCCTCAATCGGCTGATGCTTCCACTGACTTCCACTGACGCAATCTCCTTCGATCTCAATTTTCTAACCTTTCTATCCAAGATGGAAATAGGCTCTTCCTCATAAGTCAAGTTCTCATCACACAATGCTAAATCCCAAAGGATAATATAAGACCCATCAGAATGGTACTTCCTCAGCATAAGCACATAGAAAACCGGAGAAACACCCAACAGCTCCAACTCTACGAAGAACCTCAAATGCATCAAACCAATCCCACGAGAGAACGACTCCTCATACCATATAAAGCCTTACTCAAACCATGCTGACCCGGAATGAAAGCACAACTCTCGAATATAACGAATAGTCGTTTGAACTGACGCCGAATTCCCAAAACCAATCATAGTCCTATCGCACCTCTGTGGCAGTCAATTCTCATCTTTTCCTTACACATAACAAATCATGTCTATCACCTTCGACTCCACAAGTTGAGCTATTCGAGTTATCAATTTAGTACCGAAGAGCTATACCTTACGATTTCAATCTTCATGTTTCTCAACCTTTACCCGATACGCAAATTTGATACAAACCCGAACTTTTCGACACAACCTGGAGCCTCATATAGAAATTATATAACCATCGAACCTCTCATAGTGTCACCTCGATATGCTAAAAAATTCTCCGAAAGTATCCAGTCTTACACAGCCGCTCTAAATCTCATGCAATCACCCCCAAGTCTTTAATAACCGAAAGAGCTTACCCAAACTATCCAGTCAATACTACATGCAACATAAAGTATCACCACGAGTAGGGTCTCACCTTGAAAATATAACTCTAGTCCTCACATGATAGGTGTTACACCTCGGAAAAAAACTCCCCGTTGATGCACAGTGAATAGACTAGCGGGGGACACAAAGTATACGATATTTCAATAAGTAATAAATAGCATTTGATGACCCTAATTGAGATTTCAAAGACATTCGAGGTAAGAGAGGAAAGTCTGCCAAGGAAGGCAAGGTATACGTTAAGTACCGGAAGAGGTTTGCGAGTAACAAGTTAATGGTGACTTAATGATGTTTTGGAGAAGAGTTATAACGTCCCTTAGATTGTTAATGAGGTGCTAAACAAGTGTCAAGAAGGTTCCATAAGGATTAGAGATCAAACGAGTCGACGGGAACGAGTTCGGAAGAACTGGGCATTATACGGCCCAGCATACTGGCCGTACAAAATATACTGGCTGTATGTTAGGCCGTATATTCAGCCCAGATGGCCAGCCTCACTGGACCAAATCTACGGCCAGACAGACTATCATGACCCGACTAGGGGCCATGACGGGTACCCGGGGCTAACCACCGAGCACCGCTCATACCATTACCCATCGTACTCATCAAGCGTTCATTCATTAATCTTATACTCAAAATCATAGGAAAAACCATTTTTTTCACTTCGAAACATAATTAACTTTATATACATAAGCCCTTCGGCTATCAAAATAATGTACATACAATAAGGACATTGTGAGACCATACTACCCGCACATACGTATCTACGAGCCTCTACTAGAGTACTAGACATATGGACGGGACAGGACCCCGTCATGCCCAAAACATACACATACACAAAATAATGAATAAATGGCACCTCCGGAATAATAGAGTGCTCTCAAAGTCTGCTAGTAGCTCCTACGAGTTTGGATCACCTCCCTGCCTACCTGTGGGCATGAACACAGCGTCCAAAGAAAACGGATGTCAGTACGAACATTGTACTGAGTATGTAAGGCATGAATGAAATGAACATAATAGAGAAATCATAAGACATAAGGTGAAGATATAACCTGCGTAACTTTTAAGGGTGGATACATTTCATACATATATCATATATAATCATAGTACATGTATCATCATAGCGCATACATCATCATATCATGCATATATCATCATCGTTAACCAGCGTCCGGGTAACTATCGCCCACTAGTGGTGTCATGCCCGACCCTCTAGGCTCGATGTAAACATAGCAGCCCGCCTTAGCAGTGACATGCCCGACCATTTAGGCACGGTGGAATCGTATGCAGCCCGCCTTCGCGGTGACATGCCCGAGCATTTAGGCACGGTGGAATCGCATCGTCATATACCCATAGTAAACTTAATATTTTTGTACATTGCATAGGCATATCATAAGCTTAGCGTCATTATACATTTATCATCAAACATACATTAGAACTTGAAGGCAACTATGGCTATGTCGGGGTGACATAAGGTCGTAAGCCCCCGATTACATTATGGAGTGATCATAATCATTATGTCTCACCTTGAGGGGACTAACATTTTAAGGTGAGTGTACACAAGAAAAGCATCAATGGAACCATATTTAGGATCATTAACATCATGGACATCGTATGTTTCTTTAGGATTCTTTATGCTTAAATTAACCATCATCATTATCATGCTCATATCGTATCTCTTTTCTTTATCATAACCGTATGTAGCTCTTTGTAGTCATGGACTCATAATTTCCGTTATTTAGGAAGATCATGGAAGAATAGGAAGATTTATGCCATAGGATTCATGCCTTAGAAGGAAAAGATTAGCCTTACATACCTCTTTCGTTTAGCTATTATATCGTTTGATCATTCTCCTTTGATGCTCGCGTTTCTACCTTAAAGAAAGTTTATATTAACATTAGCTAATCGATTATAAGAACATGCTTACTAAAGCTAGAGAAAATTGGGAAAAAATTTCTTTGTTTATACAACTTTCCTCATATTACATATCAACTCCCAAACATCCATAACAACATTCACAATATCATAAGCAACAATCATCATTCATCTACGTTATCCGTATTTCACAATTCCACTTCAATTCCTCCATAACCATGGTCATAGTACACTATTACATTTTCTCACATATAATGCTTATGCCATGTCCTAAATGTCATTTATAACATAATTATAATCACAACATATCAATATTCATGACCTATTCCAAACTACCACTCAAAATGTCACTATCCCCACATTCATGACCCATTTTCTATATCCTTTTACAATCCAAGTCTTTCAACCTCTCATTACTTTAAACAACATGGAATGATCATAAAACTTACCTTAGATAGTGTAAGAATAAAACTTGATCGGAGAAACTCCTCTTGCACCAAAACCCTAGCTTCACTTCCAATGGGATTTCTTGCCTTAGATGAACCCTAACGAGTTTCTTACACTTGGTTCTCTTGGTTTGATGAAGTTGATCTTTGATTAGTCTTGATTTAGTGTTGATGAAATATGTAGAACACTCTAGAAGCCTTGAGAGAGATGGTGAAGAGTGGGAAAATGAAAATAATGAAGTGGGAACATCATTTTATACTTGGACTTAATTCAGCCCGTCGGGGCTTCCACGGACACTTATAGGGTCCGTATAACATTTCACGGACCGTATAAGTGGTCGTGGTTCACCACCAGGCAAACATCATCTCTGCTGGGTGTTATACGGACCCTTATACGGACCGTATAAGTCGGTCGTATAACCCCATTTCCCTGAAATGATCTTCGTCGTTCGTTTGATCTCCAATCCTTATGGAACCTTCTTGACACTTGTTTAACACTTCATTACCAATCTAAGGATCATTATAACTCCTCCTTAAGACATCATTAATTCAACATTAGCTCGGTACTTTACGAAACTTTTCCAAAACACAACGTAAGCTTTGCCTCCCTTAATAACTTCCGTCTCCTACCTCAAATGTCTTTGAAATCTCATTTAGAATCATCAAATGCTATTTCTTACTTATCAAATCATCATATACTTTGTGCCATTCGTTAGTCTATTAACTGTACGTTAACGGAAAATTTTTGGGGTGTAACATTCTTCCCCCCTTTTGGAACATTCGTCCTCGAATGTTAAGCACTCGGGAATTCTATGAAAATTTCGCCAGAATTTTTCCTGTAATATGGCACTACCATCCTGTCATAACAGCCCACAATAACATTACTTCACAGGGTCACAACATAATAGCAATATAAGTTGTCCACACATGACCCATATGCATAAAAGGAAAACATACATACCTCATAATCCCGATGTTTCATCGTGGATTTCTTCTAGGGGATGAAATAAGTGCGGGTATTTGGATTTCATACTCTCTTCTATTTCTCAAGTCATTTCTTCTCGCTTGTTATTTCGCCATAAGACTTTAATTGAGGCTACTTCCTTATTTCGAAGTCTCCGTACTTGTCTGTCTAAAATGGCAATGGGCACTTCTTCATAGATTAGCTTTTCCGTCACTTGAACATCATCTATTGGAACAATCCTCGTAGGATCTCTAACACACTTGCGGAGCATCGAGACATGAAAAACTGGATGGACTGATTCAAGTTCTGGAGGCAAGTCCAATTCATAAGCTACTTGACCCACCTTGCGGATAATCTTATAGGGTCCAATATATCGAGGACTCAATTTCCCTTTCTTGCCAAATCTCATCGCACCTTTCATTGGCGACACCTTCAAAAATACCCAGTTATCAACTTGAAATTCTAAGTCTAACCAGCGGTTGTCCGCATAAGATTTTTGGCGACTTTAGGCTGTCAACAATCGATCTCGGATCACCTTGACTTTTTCTACTGCTTGTTGAATTAATTCAGGGCCTATTAGCTGTACTTCTCCTATTTCAAACCATCCAATTAGGGATCTGCACTTCATTCCATATAGAGCTTCATACGAAGCCATTTGGATACTGGAATGGTAGCTATACTTGAGTACCTAGACCTTCTTAGAAAGATTTCCAGAACTTGGCTGTAAATTGCGCTCCTCTATCTGTGATAATGGACATCAGAATACCATGGAGTCGCACAATCTCCTTAAGGTACAACCTCGCATTATCTTCTGCTGAGTATGGGGTTCTGACTGAAAGAAAATGAGCTACTTTCATGACTCTGTCCACGTCCACCCATATGGAATCATACTTTCCTCGGGAACGGGGTAACCCCACAATAAAATCCATGTTGATCACTTCCCATTTCTAAGTAGGGATCTCCATTGCTTGTAATAATCCTCCTGGCTTTTGATGTTCGATTTTCACTTGCTGGCAATTTGGACATTGAGCTACAAATTCTGCTATGTCTTTCTTTATTCCATCCCACCAATAAATTAACTTGAGATCATGATACATCTTTGTCGCTCATGGATGAATAGAATACCGAGAATAATGAGCTTCTTCTGTTACACCTTGGAAAATTCCCCGTTAGCGTACAGTGAATAGACGAATGAGGGGCGAGACGTATACGAGGTTTGGACAAGTAAGAAATAGTATTTGATATTCTTAATTAAGATTTCCAAAGACATTCAAGTAAAGGAAAGAAAGTTGTCAAGGAAAGCAAGTTATAAGTTGAGTGTATCGGATAAGAATTTCAATTATTGAGTTAACAACGTGCTAATGGTACCTTGAGGAAGAGTTATAACTTCCCTTAGAATGGTAATGAAGTGATAAACAAGTGTTAAGAAGGTTCCATAAGGATCGGAGATCAAACGAGTCGACGAGAACAAGTTTCGAAAAACTGGGCAAACCTACGGCCAGACATACTGGCCGTATAAAATCTACGGACCGTATGTCCAGCCGTAGATCCAGCCCAGTACACCATGTTCCACTGGACCAAATATACGGTCCAAACGTACGGTCAGTAGAAAACATACGGACCGTATGTTGGTCCGTATATTCCAGTCGGACCTGAACTTAATTTATATAAAGGACCTCTTTCTCATTTCATTTCATTTCACCTCTACCCTTCAAGACTTCTCTAGAACATTCCATACACCTCAATCACAAGAAACCAAAGGAAATCAAAGATCAACAACAAGAATTTGAGAGAATCAAGTGTATGAAACCCATTAAAAGTCATTCAAGTCAAGAAATCCCAAAAGAGATGAAGTAGGGTTTTGGGTGAAAAGGTGTATTACCATTCAAAGCATATTCCTCCATCATCTAAGGTAAGTTTCATGATCTTTCTATGTTGTTTTAAGTATTTATAAGTTGAAACACATGGATTGTAGAAGAGTATGGAAAATGGGTCATAAATGTGTAAATAGTGCCATTAATGAGTAGTAGTGGGATTGAATCATGAAAATGGACATGTTGAGGTTATAAATGCGTTATAAATGATATTTAAAACATGGAATAAGTATTATATGTGAAAGAATATGATGGTGGACCTTGTTCATGATTATGGAGAATTGGAGTGGAATTGTGAAATGCGAATAATGTAAGTGAATGACGATTATTGATCATGATATTGTGATTGTCGTTGTGAATGTTGGGAGTTGATATGGAATATGGAGGAAAGTAGTATAAACAAAGGAAATGCTGCCCAAATTTCTTTAGCTTTAGTAAGCTCGATCCTATAATGGTATAGCTAATGTTGATACGAATTCCCTTGAAGGTATAGACGTGCGCATTAAAGGAGAATGAGCAAGCGATAGAATAGTTAAACAACAAAGGTATGTGAGGCTAACCCTTTCTTTCTAAGGCATGAGTCCTATGGCATGAATTTCCTCTTTTATTATGAATGTTCCATCTTCAAGAAGACTATGAGTCATTGTTCATGAATAGCCATACGAGATAAGAGATATGCTACGATTATGATAATGATAATGATAAGCTTAAGTCTAGAGATGCTATAGCCTATGATATGATGTTCCAATTAGGCTAATGAAGCTATCTATAGCCCATTGATGTTGATCATTGTATACACTCACCTTATGTTTGTTCCTTCAAGGTGAGGCAGAATACTTACGAATGTTCCATAATGAAGTCGGGGGTCCACGACCTTACGTCACCCCGATAGAGTATGATTATCTATGAGTCTCTATGCATGTACTATGATGAGTTATGATAAGTATATTATGATAAGCATATTATGATGAGCACATGATGATATTACACCGCGCCTATTTGGCCGGGCAGTCACCGCCAACGCGGGCAGCTATACACCATGGCCAGATGGCATGGGCAGACACCACTAGTGGGCGGCATGAGATGATACCCCGGACGCGGGAGGCCTGGACGCGGGCTAATGTTAATGCTAATGTTATTGATTATCACACCGTACCTACATGGTCGGGCAGTTTATACATTTATGCATATATGATATGATGTGAGTATGAAAGTAAGCCAAAGTGCATTACTTCCTTTATGATTCGATTGATTCTGCATTTCTCCTCATTGATGCCTTCTTATTTCATTGATGTCTTATTATTGTTTATGCCTTACATACTCAGTACAATATTCGTACTGACGTCCTTTTCTTCGGACGCTATGTTCATGCCCCCAGGTAGACAGGGAGGTGATCCAGACTCATAGGAGCTAGCGGCTGATTTGAGAGCACTCCATTTTCCGGAGGTGCCGTTGATTATTCTTTTGGTACATATATGTATATATCCATGATTGGGTACAACGGGGTCCTGTCCCGTCCATATGTCTAGTACTCTAGTAGAGGCTCGTAAATACACAGTGTAGGTAGTATGGTCCCATAGTCTTCATGTGTATGCATGTACATATATTATTTTGATCGCCGAAGGGCTTATGTTTATAACAGTAAATATGTTTCAAATGATGATAGTTTTCTATGATTATGAATATATATATTATGAATAAGAGCAGATAAGAACAGAATGAGCGATGTTCGGTGGTTAGCCCCGGATACCCGTCATGGCCCGTAGCCCGGGTCGTGACATCTTCAAGGATTCGATAACGTAATTCTGCAACATTCGGAACACATAGCCTGCCTCGGTATCTAAGAATCCCATCTATAGAAGTTTCAAATGGAGACTTTCCTTTTTCATGAAATATGTCTCTATAATGGCTCAATTGAGGATCTTCATATTGACGCTCTTTCACTTGCATATTCAAGGACGAAACTGTGGGATTATTAATACCAATTTCTGCACTACCTGAATCAACTAGACGTACTCCAAGATTAGCTAATTGGTGGAGCTCATGAATTAATTCTTTCTTCTCAGGAGGAACTTCACATAGGCTACGCATCGATCGGCGGCTAAGCGCATAAGCTACTACATTTGCCTTCCCAGGGTGGTATAAAATACTCACATCATAATCTTTCAATAATTCTAACCACCGCCTCTGCCGCAGATTCAACTCCTTCTGTTTGAAAATGTATTGAAGACTCTTGTGATCTGTATAGATATCAACATACACACCATACAAGTAATGTCTCCACATCTTTAATGCATGAATAACTACAGCCAATTCGAGATCATGAGTTGGGTAGTTCTTTTCATGTTTCCGCAGCTGTCTCGAAGCATAAGCGATGACTTTACCGTGCTGCATTAACACACATCCTAACCCAATATCGGAAGCATCAAAATATACAACATAACCATCTGGCCCTTTTGGGAGTGTTAAGACTAGAGCTGAAGTTAATCTGTCCTTTAACTCTTGGAAGCTGCGTTCACAAGTATCATTCCACTGGAATTTAGCTGACTTTTGGGTTAGCTTCATCAATGGAGCTGAAATAGAGAAAAATCCTTCTACGAACCTTCTATAGTACCCTGCCAATCCCAGAAAACTACGGACTTCTGTAGGCGTCGTAGGCCTTGGCCAAGTCGTCACAGCTTCAATTTTCTGAATGTCAACTCGAATGCCATCATCTGAAATAACATGGCCCAAAAATGTCACAGAATTCAGCCAAAACTAGCACTTAGAAAGTTTTTCATACAATTCTCTAGTTCGAAGAATTCCAAGAACAATACGTAAATGATCTGCATGTTCTGATTCTGTGCGAGAGTATACCAGAATATCGTCAATGAATACTATTATGAATAAATCCAAGAGAGGCCTGAATACATTATTCATTAAATTCATGAACACTGCCGGAGCATTAGTTAACCCAAATGACATCACCCGGAATTCATAATGGCCATATCTCGTTCTGAAAGCAGTTTTGGGAATATCTTCTTCTTTAACTCCTACTTGATGATAACCTAACCTTAGGTCTATTTTGGAAAACCACTTGGCACCTTGTAATTGACCAAACAAATCATCAATCCTTAGGAGAGGATATTTGTTCTTTATCGTCACCTTATTCAACTGCCTATAATCGATACACATCCGTAAGGAACTATCTTTCTTTCTCACGAATAGGACTGGTGCTCCCCACGGTGATGAACTGGGTCTAATAAACCCCTTCTCAAGCAAATCTTTCAACTGTGCCTTTAGCTCTTTCAATTCTGCCGGAGCCATTTGGTAAGAAGGAATAGAAATAGGCTTGGTGTCCGGCAACACATCAATAGCGAAATCAATCTCTCTTTCCGGAGGAAGGCCTGGAAGTTCATCTGGAAATACATCCGGAAATTCATTCACTACCGGAACGGATTGGAAAGTTGGTGACTTTGCTTCGGTGTCATGAACTCGAACTAGGTGATAAATATAGCCTTTAGCTATCATTTTTTTGGCCTTAAGGTAGGAAATAAACCTACCCCTTGGAGATGCTATATTTCCCTTCTATTCAAGTACGGGCTCTCTCGGAAATTGAAATCGAACTACTTTCATTCAGCAATCAACATTAGCATAACATGAGGCCAACCAATCCATGCCCATAATCACATCGAAATCTAGCATTTCCAGCTCAACTAAATCAGCTTTAGTCCCGCAGTCGCATACCACAATTACAGAATTTTTGTACACTTGTCTAGCTATCACGGGATCACCAACCGGAGTAGATACCTCAAAAGGTTTAATTGGCTCAGGTTTTACCCCAATACGACCAGCAACATACGGAGTAATAAAAGATAGGGTAGAACCTGGATCTATCAATGCATATACATCATGGGGAAATACGGATAATATACCTGTAACCACATCTGGAGAGGACTCAAGATCCTGTCGTTCGGCTAAAGCATACATACGGGGCTGAGTGGCACCTGAAGTAGATGCTCCCCCCGCCTCTACCTCGACCTACGCCGGGATCCGGGGGAGTCCGCCCCTACCGGCGCATCGAAGATGAACCAACTGTTGATCCTGTGGGCTAAACCCTACCTCTACCATACCTCGAGGGACAATCACGCATCAAGTGCCCAGTCTATCCACAAACATAGCAAGCATCTGTGCCCTGGCGACATAGCCCGAAATGTAACTTACCGCACTGACTACATCGCGGTACTGGTGGTCTCCTCTGGCTATAATCACCCCTAAACTGGGGACCTGAAGCTCTCGAACTCTGACCCTGTCCTGAAGGAATGGAGCGGTTAAATCTCCTACCTGCAAATCGTGGAGGTGCACTAGTCGCCGACTGGCCTGAGTGTCTAGGATATGCCTGCCTTGATCCCCCTGTATAATCACTACCTGCCCCCAGAGATCTGGCCCTCTTGCTTTGCCCTCTATCAATATCACGATCACCCCTTTACGGATGTTGTTGTCCTTCTAAATTCTGGGCATCGGCTTGAATGCGGGAAATACCCATCCCATTTTGCAACGAAGCCGTCAAGCAGTCCTTGAACAAATGTGGCACTAATCCACTCACGAATCTGTGCACTCTATTCCCTATGTCGGCCACCATAGTCGGGGCATATCTAGCCAATGAATTAAACTAAAGGCTATACTCCCGGGCACTCATATTTCCTTGTTTTAGATTTAAGAACCTATCCGCTCTAGTTCAGCGAACCTCGGGTGGCAAATAGTGGCGGATGAAGGCATCTACAAATTCTTGCTAAACGGGAGGAAGCGCGTTCTCTTTTCTTGATGATATCAAATTATTGTACCATAAGACCGTCACATCTCGGAGTCTATAAGATGCCAACTCCACAGATTCAGTTTTGGAGGCATGAATAATCTTCAATGTTCTCAACATTTCATCAATAAAACTTTGCCGGTCTTCATTCGGCTTTGACCCGAAAAACTCTGGAGGCTTCAAACTCATGAAATCACGGGCTCTAGTACTAACGACCCTGTCACTTGAACCCTAACCCTGTCGCTGTACCTGGGCGGCAACTAACTGCGTCAATAGATGAATAGCCTCGGTCACTCGTTGAGCCGAAGTAGCTGGTGGAGGAACTGGAGGCATAGGAGCTGGAGCTGATGCCCCTTCCTGTTCTTCTATAATAGACTGAGTAGAAGAAGTATTGGATGGAGCCTCATTATGTGATTCACCCTCTTCAACATTCACTGGCGGCTCCCTTTCTATCCACCTTTTCATCGTAATCTTGCCCTTCTGGGCGGCTGTAGCTTTTCCCTTTGGCGGCATCTCTGAAATCATAACACACTATTAGGGAGGAGAAAATCTTATACACAGCTCTATCGCACGATCTCGTAAGAAGAAGAATGGTCATTTTTTCCAAATGCCCTGTAGCCTCTTGTTTATTAGTGTGGCGCGTAACACACCATAAACAAGACTCGACTAGACACGGCTCGTAGACACTTCCTACGACTGAACTGCTCTAATACCACTTTTGTCACGACCTGACTAGGGGCCATGACGGGTACCCGGGGCTAAACACCGAGCACCGCTCATACCATTTCCCATCGTACTCATCAAGCGTTCATTCATTAATCTTATACTTACAATCATAGGAAAAACCATTTTTTTCACTTTGAAACATAATTACCTTTATATACATAAGCCCTTCGGCTATCAAAATAATGTACATACAATAAGGACATCGTGAGACCATACTACCCACATATACGTATCTACGAGCCTCTACTAGAGTACTAGACATATGGACGGGACAGGACCCCTTCATGCCCAAAACATATATATACACACAATAGAATGAATCAATGGCACCTCCGGAACAATGGAGTGCTCTCAAAGTCTGCTAGTAGCTCCTACGAGTCTGGATCACCTCCCTGCCTACCTGTGGGCATTAACACAACGTCCAAAGAAAACGGACGTCAGTACGAACATTGTACTGAGTATGTAAGGCATGAATGAAATGAACATAATAGAGAAATCATAAGACATAAGGTGAAGATATAACCTGCGTAACTTTTAAGGGGGGATACATTTCATACATATATCATATACAATCATACTACATGTATCATCATAGCTCATACATCATCGTATCATATATATATCATTATCGTTAACCCGCGTCCGGGTAACCACCATATGCCGCCCACCAGTGGTGTCATGCCCGGCCTTCTAGGCTCGGTGCAAACATAGCAGGCCGCCTTAGCGGTGACATGCCCGGCCATTTAGGCACGGTGGAATTGTATGCAGCCCGCCTTCGCGGTGACATGCCCGGCCATTTAGGCATGGTGGAATCGCATCGTCATATACCCATCGTAAACTTAACATTTTCATACATTGCATAAGCATATCATAAGCTTAGCATCATTATACATTTATCATCAAACATATATTAGAACTTGAAGGCAACTATGGCTATGTCGGGGTGACATAAGGTCGTGAACCCCCGATTACATTATGGAGGATCATAATCATTATGTCTCACCTTGAGGGGACTAACATTTTAAGGTGAGTGTACACAAGAAAAGCATCAATGGAACCATATTTAGGATCATTAACCTCATGGACATCGTATGTTCCTTTAGTATTCTTTATACTTAAATTCATCATCATCACTATCATGCTCGTATCGTATCTCTTTTCTTTATCATAAGCGTATGTAGCTCTTTATAGTCATGGACTCATAATTTCCGTTATTTAGGAAGATCATGGAAGAATAGGAAGATTTATGCCATAGGAGTCATGCCTTAGAAGGAAAATATTAGCCTTACATACCTCTTTCATTTAGCTATTCTATCGTTTGATCGTTCTCCTTTGATGCTCGCGTTTCAACCTTCAAGAAAGTTCGTATTAACATTAGCTAATCGATTATAAGAACATGCTTACTAAAGCTAGAGAAAATTGGGAAGCATTTCCTTTGTTTATACAACTTTCCTCATATTACATATCAACTCCCAAACAGGCATAACAACATTCACAATATCATAAGCAACAATCATCATTCATCTACGTTATCCACATTTCACAATTCCACTTCAATTTCTCCATAATCATGGTCATCGTACACTATTACGTTTTCTCATATATAATGCTTATCCCATGTCCTAAATGTCATTTATAACATAATTATAATCACGACATATCAATATTCATGACCTATTCCAAACTACCACTCAAAATGTCACTATCCCCACATTCATTACCCATTTTCTATATCCTTTTACAATCCAAGTCTTTCAACCTCTCATTACTTTAAACAACATGGAATGATCATAAAACTTACCTTAGATAGTGTAAGAATAAACCTTGAGCAGAGATACTCCTCTTGCACCAAAACCCCAGCTTCACTTCCAATGCGATTTCTTGCCTTAGATGAACCCTAACGAGTTTCTTACACTTGGTTCTCTTGGTTTGATGAAGTTGATCTTTGATTAGTCTTGATTTAGTGTTGATGAAATATGTAGAACACTCTAGAAGCCTTGAGAGAGATGGAGAAGAGTGGGAAAATGAAAATAATGAAGTGGGAACATCATTTTATACTTGGACTTAATTCAGCCCGTCGGGACTTCCACGGACACTTATACGGTCCGTATAACATTGCACGGCCCGTATAAGTGGTCGTGGTTCACCACCAGGCAAACATCATCTCTGCTGGGTGTTATACGGACCCTTATACGGACCGTATAAGTCGGTCGTATAACCCCATTTCCCTGAAATGATCTCCGTCGTTCGTTTGATCTCCAATCCTTATGGAACCTTCTTGACACTTGTTTAACAGTTCATTACCAATCTAAGGATCATTATAACTCCTCCATAAGACATCATTAATTCAACATTAGCTCGGTACTTTACGAAACTTTTCCAAAACACAACATAAGTTTTGCCTCCCTTAACAACTTCCGTCTCCTACCTCAAATGTCTTTGAAATGTCATTTAGAATCACCAAATTCTATTTGTTACTTATCAAAATATCGTATACTTGCCCATTCATTAGTCTATTCACTGCACGTTAACGGGAAATTTTCGGGGTGTAACACATACGGTCAGTGAAATTTATACGGACCGTATGTTGGTCCGTAAAAGTTGGCCGGGACAGATGGAGTATTATTAATAGGGAATCAAGTTCATTTCCTCTTCACTCCCCTTCTCTCTAGAACCCTCTAGAATATTTCTCCACACTTCTCCTACAAGAATTCAAGAGATATTAATGATCAACTTCATCAAACCAAGAGAATCAAGTGTAAAAAAACTCATTAAAGCTCATCCAAGACAAGAAATCCAAGTGGAGGTGGAACTAGGGTTTTACTCAAGTGAAGTGTTTCCACCCAAGGTCCATTCCTATACCATCTAAGGTAAGTTTTATGGTCTTTCCATGTTGTTTGAGCTATTGAGAGGTTGAAAGACTTGGATTGTAGAAGGAGATAGAAAATGGGTCAAGAATGTGAGAATAGTGATATTTGTGAGTAGTAGCTTGGATTGAGTCATGAGTCTTGATATGTTGTGGTTATGATTATGTTATAAATGACGTTTGGAACAGGGGATAGACATTGTATATGAGTGAACGTAATAGTGTGCTATGACCATGGATATGGATGATTTGAAGTAAATTGGGAAATATGGATAAGGTAGGTGAATAAAGACTATTGTTATGATGTTGTGAATGTTATTATTGATGTTTGGGAGTTGATATGTGATATGGAGGAAGTCGTATAAATAAAGGAGATGCTGTCCAATTTTCTCTAGCTTCAATCAAGTATGCTAAGCTATCGATTTTCTAATGTTAGTATAACTCTAATGAAGGTAGAAACGTGAGCATTGAAGGAGAACGTTCAAGCGATAGAATAGTCGAACAAAAACGTATGTAAGGCTAACCCTTCTTTGAATAAGGCATGGTTCTTTGGCCATATATCTATTCTTTCATGAGCCTATGATGTCCTCCAAATGATTCTATCTCTAAAGCTACTAAAGCGCATGATTCTCGTTGTGTTACGGTTCTATGAAATTCATTATATGATGAGTGATCCTCTAAGGATAAATGTAATAAAACGATGATAGTAATGATGTCAAAGATGCTTATGAGCTCTTGCGTATACATGTTATGTATGACTATTATGTAACCCCGAGCTTATATGGCCAGGTATGATATGTATTGCGCGCGCACCACTGCAGTTGGGTACGAATAACCATGAGCCTTGATAGGGCCAGGTATGTATAATCACCGAGCTTTGTCATGGCCGGGTATGTGAAACACCGATCCTTCATAGTCGGGTATACTATGAATATGAATATGTATATGAATATGTAAAAGAGTACGAATACGAATACGAATACGGATACGGATGTGGATGTATGTACACAATCACGCATTAGAAATGGAAGGTCCCTATGAAAAGCAAGTAAGTGCTTATGACGATGGTTCTACTATCCCCCATCTTACGCTATTTCTTATGTTATTTATTATGCTTCTATAATGATGTTGATCATGCTTAACATACTTAGTACATTCTTCGTACTGACGTCCTTTTGTTTGTGACGCCGTCGTTCCCCGCGGTGGCCGGGGAGACAGATTGATCCATAGCCTCGGGGGACTCGTGAGTGGGCCGGGAGACGAGGATTGATCCATAGCTTTATTGTCGGTGGACTACGTAGTGGAGCTCCAT
>NC_081348.1:64421950-64447346 GCF_029784015.1 Lycium ferocissimum | reverse complement strand
ATGTACATTGTTGTGGGCATAGTTGTTAATGGTAATATAAATGTATCGTTGCCCAATGGAAATAGTATGAATGATGGATAGAAAGTATGATTTAGCTATGTGGCTCACCTAGATGTAATGTGAATGTATGATAAGAGGTGCCCGGGTGGGTTAGCACCGGGTACCCGTCATGGCCCTCCGATTGGGTCGTGACAATAGGGATTCCACAATCTTCTCTTTTAAGGCATGCTAACTCATCCACCGTAGAAGGTCACGAAAACTATCCGATGGTGTACTACCAAGCCATTTTTTTTAAACCTCAACAAGTTGGTTTACTAAAATATGCTTCTCACTAGTTACGGACCACGAACCTCACGGAACTCTGTCATATCACATAGTGCATCCTTGCAGATTTCCTTCTTAAGTTCATGCAACAACACATCTCAACTGGAATAATGCAAAAAGACGACACCACAATCCAAACTGACCGAAGAAATCCACAAGATGTACCCTTTTTCTTATCGATTCACAATGAACTATACCTTTTCTCGGCTAGTCAATTCCCAAGTTTTTTAATCACAACTCGATCATTGATACCGTAATCAATCCTCGAATCCACTCCATCGAATACCATATAATCATAAATTTTGCAAACTAGCCGAATTAATCCAGGAGATAGGATCGTACCACACACTCTGCATATTAGCGTTTCCTCAACTCTTACCACTCTGAACTGAACGCTCTCTAAATCCGGCGTATCACACAATAATGTCACTAATATCCTTATATATCCCAGTGAATCGTCCTTGCCCGAATTGCCTTACTCAATTTCTGAAATGTATACCGAACTTAACTCAGTTAGCCCAACCAACAAATCATGATTTAGAAGCCTAGAAAGAATATTCATTATACCCACTTTTAATCTTCCATCACTTAATGAACTAACAAGGTAAAGGGATTCTAATATGATTAGGGTAATGGAATAGCCAAGAGATTAAAAGGACTTACCACCAAGAATCTTCTCCAAGAACACTCTAGAATTGCTCTCAAAAGCTCAATTTCGAAATAGTAATGAATGAAAGGACTCGAGGTATTATATCATTAACAACCCCAGTCACTGCTCAATCACCGCTTCCGCGGTTACTCAGACGGCTTCAGTAGCGCCGCCCCAGCGGTCCCTTGACAGCTACAGCGGTCATGCCTAAATGGCACAGGCCGCTTCAGCGGCAGGGTGACCGCTATAGCGGTACCACTGCCGCGATGCTGGTACCGCCAAAGCGGACACCAGACACCAGAAACTATTCCAATTTTCACAACTCAACCCAAATTTTCGACTAACTCCCAATGGTATCTGTTCACAAACCACATACACAAACATACTCAAAAACACGCTACGAACACACCCGCGACCTCGAAATTCCTAACGGAGGTCTCATTGACCGAGTAAACCCCCGATACCTCAATTCCAACTTCCCAAACCAAGTCCCAAAATGCATTCGGGTGCATTGGGAACCGAACCAGATATACACACAAGTGCTAAAAGACCATTCGGACCTCTCAGAGTCAACGAATTTTCAAAAAAGGTCTGTTTACCTAAAAGTCAACTTTAAATCAACTCCTTTTCGCTTAAATTCAATTTTTCCCAAAAAGTCACCAAAATCAATCTCGAACACCTCGGGGAGCGTGTCAACGGTCCCCATAGTCCAATCACGACTCGAGTACCCATATTACCTCACCTCAAGTCTTATGAACCTTAATATCCTGAACCCGATAGCAAGATGCCTCATTGTAATCCTTCAGTTCTCGTGTTTCATTTCAAATCACTTTTATCTCTATCAAGCAACAAACGCTCAAACACACTCGATCCTCTAAATTAATCATCCAATTTAAGCCCGACAAACCACACAACAAAATCCATACTTCTCCTCAAATCAAAGTGAAACAACTAGTAACTCCTTAAGTCATTAACTCATCGCATTAGACTATAATTGAAGTCATTTCTATTAGTTGTTCACCAATTCCTCAGATGTCCACAACCCAGACATTTTGCCGATCACATGATGTGCCCATACCATTCACTTAATAATCGAGTAGTCCTTTAACATCAATGAGCTTATATCAAGAATAACCTTTGGCACCAGTCGCAACCCCATCCTGACAGCTAGGTCAGATACCGATTTTTTCCTTCCCAATCTCATGAAAAGTACTCACGTCTAAGATGTTTTATGAAGTCTCACTTCACGCATTCCATAGCCGTCTTCCTTCATGTCCTTATTGTCAACTGTTTTTCTTTATTACCCGCAATCATAATACATTTGCCCAATTCGAGGGCCATTACCGAACTTACACTTGTTCCCATATACTGAAGTATAATACTCTACCGCTGTTGAACCATCGATCCGCCATTGGTACACCAGTGTCACGCACAGCATTATTAAGCCTTGACGAAGCTGAAGTCAAACCGATCATATCATCGAGCAACCCACTATTGTTAAGCCATCAATACACTTTGTCACTTCCGAGCAACCCAACGCCGAAACATGGAGACCCAGTAACCCTATGAACTATCTTTCCATTTCTTATGAACTTTCATAATAAATGAGTCTATTCGCGACTCCTCACGGCAACTGGGTCTAATTGCGACTCCACACAATCGAAACCTCAGGCCATAACTAGTGACTGAACTGGATCACACGTCCGAATCAGGATAACACATCCCGTACCATCCCATGACATGTCATAGATCAACCATTCGCATAAGAATTTAAGGACGAGTGTCCACCCTCCGTGGGTGATTAAGATAAGAAAGTTTAGATACCAATTGGAATTGACTAGATACCAATTTGAATAAAGTCGCACGAGAGAATGAAAGAATTTGAAGTTTCCTAAATGCCTTAGAGCCTCTCGCAGATAAGTACGGAGCTCATCATACCGATCCACAAGACTCTACTAGACACGCGCCTGTATTATAGATCGGGTAACCTAGGGCTCTGATACTTACTTGTCATGACCCATCACTAAGTCTTGCAGGCACCTACCTTTGCCACCTCAGTAGGCGAACTCTTAACTCAACATCCACAAATCACAGAAAATAGCGAAAGAAATAAAATACCGAAAGTCTCACAATTATGTATAATAGAAATAGCGCAGAAATAGTGAAAAACCCCCAGGGTCTGATCTAAGTCATACAAGAGCATCTAAAAGAAATAAATACAGGTTTGGAATAACATAATAATACATCAATCTGTCTATGTCTCAAAGTAGGAAAGTAAGACATAATAATAAGAGGAGTCTTCAAGGTGGCGAACAACTTGTGCTCACCCTGGAAACTCGATGCTAATACTGAAGGCGACTATCAGCCACTAGAGACGAAGGAAGACCCAACCAGGTACTTGCATTCATAATGAAGCAAGTGCAGGTCAGTACAAAGCCACAGTACTGGTAAGTATCATCGACCGACTAAGTATAACTAACATATTCAGACAATAAAGTAAAATAGGTAGATAAATCAACAAGTATAAGTCAAACATAATTGAAACTAAGTCCACGTCATCACCTAAGTAGAGCATCTAATCCCAAATGTGCCAAGTCTCAATATATCCAATCCGAATCCAATATCACAAGTAAAAACACCAAATCATCTCAATATAAGCCGTGATGTAATGCAATACAATTATGTATGAATGCAATGCAATGGCATGCAAAATGCTGTGTACACATGTACTCCGAAAGGAAATATCGACATCTCAATGGCACAACCCAAGGTGACTTGCAAAGTCTAAGTGCCACTCGTCCCGGATCTTTGGCCAACAAACAGGCGAGACCCCGGATCTTTGTCCACGGGGGGTTCTCACTGGCACCACCCTGGGGAACCCGCGAAGTCCATGCACTCA
The DNA here is from genome assembly GCF_029784015.1 of Lycium ferocissimum. Lineage (NCBI taxonomy): Eukaryota > Viridiplantae > Streptophyta > Magnoliopsida > Solanales > Solanaceae > Lycium > Lycium ferocissimum. Next base: position 64,443,474 of record NC_081348.1, on the reverse strand, counting down.
CTCAATCTACGATTCCAGAATGACCATCGGACTCTCACGTCACTCAAGTAAAAAGAGTTTTCATCAAGTATCAACTCACTCAATCCACGATTCCGGGAAAAGCATCGGATATCGAACTCTCACGTCACTCAAGTAAAAATCGAGCCCAGCTTATCACAGTGTTTCATCAAGTATCATCAAGGTATCAACAGTGTATCATGAATGGATGAGAATGCGTGCAATGCATGTGCCAGCATCAATAACCTGATCATTATCACAAGTACCAACATGGGTACGCCAACAGTATAATCAATGTCAAAAGTACCAACATGGGTACACCGATAACATATCAAAGTCACAAGTACCAACATGGGTATGCCAATAATATATGTGTCATAAGTACCAACATGGGTACACCAACAATATCAGTGAAGACTACACAAGTCATATAAAACTCTATCCTCGTATCGACATCAAGCCGTAAGATACTACAATATCACAATATAAGATGGACAATCGATTCCAATATCTACTAACAACATGTGGTATCCAGCCAACACAATAGAACAATCAAGTCACAACACAACGGGGTGGCTAGCCCCAATCACGCAACAGGGCCCAACCTAAGATAATATCCAACCCAACTTCACGCCTGAAGGTTTACATGCTCTCTCCGATAATATAATCTAAATATATGCTTCCCTATACGAAGTCTCACTAAGGGTAAGCCATAACCTACCTGGAAGGCCGAACAGCAGTATCACCAACATTCACACCTTAGCCTTTGCTTTCCTTGAGCCTCTAGATCAAGAAAGTCTATTCATATTCGAAATCCAGATTAGAAATCATGAAGATCGATACCTATATTGCTATCATTCAAATTGGGTCAAAACCCTAGAATTTGGGGAAACGGGGCCCACAAGGGCAAAATGGCAAATTCGGGAGTAAATTATCCAATTTAACACTAGGTGATCAAAACCTATGAACTAATTGTTAAATTAACTCAAGGATTCATTCAATTTCAAAATTCAAGCAAAACCCCCAATTTTGTGTATAAACCCTTACTGTTAAATTCAAGAATTCATCACTAATAATGGAAGATATATGATTAACAACCTTATATACATCATAATCTAGCATAAACCGAACCAATTTCATCATTTAAAGCAACTTAGGAAGTCTAACGATTTTTTTGAACTTCTTAAGAAAGACCCATTAAACCTTCTTCATGAGAAACCCCAATTTTCTCACTTTAGAAATCATGGATTATAGCTTAAACCAAGGGAATGAATCAAAGGAAAATACTTAGATTATGGTTTAGACCTTAGACCATGAAAGAAACTTGAAGAACAATATTGAATTCTCCCAAACCCAAGCTCTCAAGATAAGAGAAACTCCAAACAACAATAAATAGCAAAAACGCCCAGTTGTCCTGCCTCGTTTCTTGTGTCAAACGATCCCGAAACTCATTTTTGATGCCTCTAATGGATTCCTTGTGAAATTCCAGTCAAGTTAGGCTTTTGAATCACTCCATTTGACCTTATAATGAAGGAGATATGAAAGTTTCAATATTTGGAATAGTACAGATTTTTAAATACGAATTCAGTGGCAATTTTGTAATTAAACTGAAAAATCTGGCAACCCAATTCTTAGTAAAATGACCATAATCCCCTCATACGATGTCAAAACTTGATGATTTCAGTTGTTATGGTTCCAAAATTACGATATGGATATAATGGTTCAGTCGAAACACGAATCGAAGGTCGTTCTCTCAATATAGTATCCTTTATGCTCAAATCGACGTCGAAACCAAAAACAATCACCATATAACCCAAACTTATCCGAAACTCATCGGAATCTAACAAAACTTTGTGGACATGTCAAAAATCATCATACAAACTTATTGGAACTTCCAAAACATCGACACAGGATCATCTTTACCCGATGTTGACCGTGGTCAACTCCAATTCTAACTTAACCAGTTTCTCAACCAATGACCCAAATCACGCTTGAACCCTTCGGGAACCAACCAATGATATCACTAAGTCATAAATCACCCTCCGGACCGAATGGGTGTCGGAATTCGATTACGGACACGTTTACCCAAAAGTCAACTTCGAGTCAAACGGTTTTCGCTTTAAGCCCAAATTTTCTAAAATCATTCCACAACCCAAAATGATGCCTAAGGAACCGTGCCACCAATACTCGCAGGTCAAGATAGTACTAACAAGACTCGGAGAGGAGTTAACGGGGGCAAAAACGGTAAAAACGCAATAACGACCATACATTATCCAGCTATAAGGGCCATATCTTTCATCTCAAGATGCCAAAAGGGCCATTCATTCATTTAAATTGCCAAAAGGGTCATTCATTCATTCAAATTGCCAAAAAGGCAATTCATATCAAACGTACCAAAAGGGCCATTCATTCAAACAGCCAAAAGGGCCATTCATATCAAACAGCCTAAAGGGCCATTCATGCAAATAATCAAAAGGGCTATTCGTTCAAACAGCCAAAAGGGCCATTTATTCATATACCACGAAGTATCTGCAATGCTGTCAAATTCAGGAAATAGGTACATAGCCGCCAGAAAGGAACCGGCTTGCGGAACCAGATCCAGGCAAATTGCGGAGCAAACGTGGAACTTTTCTTACGCAGCCGGTCAAGATAGGGTGCCCATGAGAGTCAAGCTCTCCGATCAGGAATTGGAAGCCCGATCTCAAACTCAGCCACAATTTTGTTTGTTATTTATTTTCTTTGCTAAAAATCGCGACCGGTTGGATACACACCGGGAAATCCGAAGGTATTCCTACATAAGGGGAATACTCTTCTCTAGCGAGTTGAACTAAATGTGACCTGATTCTCAAAGACCAGGGATATGTAGGTGGGCTCAAGACCAAAGAGTCGGTCACACTCTAATAGTCGTTCAGAGAAATCTCAATCACAATGCTGGAGATCTCAGGATTTTCCTTCCAAATCACTTAAAGTCCTTAGTTGAGTCGAACTACAAGTGGTCTGAATTCTCATACAGCCCAAGATATGTAGGAAACCCCAGAAACCAACGTCCAGCCACATATTTGGAAACTGCATAAAAAATAGAGGTAGAGCGAGTCGGGTCAGTCAAAAATTAGGATTAGTCAAATTTCGTTACTCAGGGATGGTCCCGCCATCCCCAAACACCTAAGGGGCTGTTGGTGATACCTAATTTTTGACCTCACATAATTTATTTTAATTACTCAGAGTCCTTGGATGACAAACAAAGTGAATCACGCATTTAAAAGGGTCAAAATGATTTTTATAAAATTATTTGGGTCAATATTCACCCCTTTCAACTGGTGAAATAATTTCTATAATATTATAAATCATCTGGAAATTAATTGGTATATTTTATGACATTTATGAGATTTTTTTCAGATTTAATCAAAGAAAAGCAATTTCAAAATAATCATTTATTTAATTTTTTAAATTGTCAAAAATAAAATTAGCAAATAAATTATTCCCTTTAATCCAAGGAGTTTGAGTAATTAAAAGATTTGACCATTTTACCCTTCAATCTTTAATTTTGTTTATTTGCATAATTTCCAATATTAATCATAATTTGTTTCTAGTATTTAATCAGGATAATGAGTCAATTAGAGGGGCATTATTTCAAATTGATTTTTTATTTATTATTTAACTGTTTATATTACGGCCACAATTGAATTAGCCAATTCATGGTTTAAAACAATTGGGGTCGTTTTTGCAAAATTAGCCTTTAAATGGCCGTAACTGAAATAGCCAAATTCGTTTGGCTCAAATTGATTAAGGTCATTATTGCAATTTAGTTTTAATTTTCTAAATAGGCCAAATAGGGCCATAATTGAAATGATCAAATTGGATTTAAAACCAATTGAGGTTATATTTGCAAACTAAGTCTGTCTACGCAATTAGTCGTGTTCTAAAATTAATTAAAAGGCTAATTACGTTTTAATTACAATAATATAATCAGTAATCGATATTTTAGCATTTTTCATTTATTTAATTTACCCACCTCTACTATTTAGGTGCGTATATACGCTAGATAGATGTATATATACACGTCTAATATACATGTATAGGGCCCCATATCTTTTCCCCAAAATAATAGACCAGGCCCAATCCACTAAGTGGACCGAACCCCAGCCCATTGGACAACAGCAATAAGGGGGCAAAGTGAATGACACTCCCCCCATTTCTCATTTTCCTCCACACCAAACGACCCATTATACCCATCCTCTCTCTCTCTCCTTTCCCTTCTCATGAAAACCCTAGGCGTTGCCTAGGGTTCCTCTTCTCTCTCCACACCAAAAATGGCAAACATTCAGAACTCGCAAGCTTTCATCAATTTTTGTACAACTATTCTCATGCAACAATCAATATTTAGCTTCACTTCACTCCAAACACTGTACTAGTCGTTTCCCCTTTTGCTTTTCTTTTAATTTTCAACGGAAACCATTCGATTTTCAGTGTTTTGCTAATTGTACGAATGTGTTTTCATTGGTTCCTAAGAGTTTGGCTCGGATCGACCTATAGTGGGTCAGATCTAACCGTATATGCTTGTTATCTTTAAATCCTAAGCGTTGATTTCGTATATTGAGTGTTTAGTTCTGAGAATTCCATCTTGTACCACATCGTTGGTTTTAAGTTCATAGCTTTGGGGTTCTATAATAGAACCCCAACCTTCACAATTGGGACAAGTCTTGAACACTCAGGCATAGGAAAAAGCTAAAAATCTGAGTTTCCACTAGAGTTCTAGGCCGCCTTAGTCAAAATTTTATACTTTTTTTTTCCTCAAAGCAACCAGCATGAGACTGGTTGTATTTTATTCATAAGAAAAAATTTGTACAGAAGCAAAAAAATAAAAAGCAAGAAAACAACAAAGGCCAAAAGTGCCTCATAATAGACTAGAAACATTAATCTAAACACTAATATTGACTTAATTCTGGCTACTAATCCAAATTGGTCCGATGCCATTTCAAATCACCTCAAAGCTCTCACCGAGTGGTTATGGAATCATAGTACCAATAGAAGAATCCTTCCAACATGGATTAGGCTGTGTTAGTCAATCTCAATATCAAGTGTAGTTTCTGAGTGCTTCTTTGTCTGTCCAAGGTTTATGAAAATCAGCTAACATACCATATTCTAGGCTGCTAATGTAGTTCTTTCAATAGACTGAATGGAAAGTTGATGCCGCACATTAGATAGAACTACACTAGCAACTAAGTTTATAGATATGAGGTGATGACAAAAGTTTCCTGTACTCGATGTGATCCGTCGTATGCAAGATATCGGTAACCGTGCATTTTGTAAATCATTTAAAGTTGATCGGTTCTCTAACATGCTATTTCTTGAATCTGAAGCTGGGCATATTATGTTTATCAGCATTTAGAATTCCTTTAGCCACTGATGTAAGTTCTTGATAATTTGTTATGTGGAAAGTACCTCCAAAATGAACAGCCATGTTAGTTAAAAAATCAGCCAATTTGTTGCCTTCTCTGAGTATATGGACAATTTGTATAGTTCCTTTATTTCTCCAATCCTGAATCAACTGCACCATCATACAAATCCTCCAAGGTATCTCCCATTCATCATTCAAAACCTTTGTCATCAAGAGTGAGTGTTTCCACTTTATTAGAGGAAACAATTGATTTGCAACACAATATTACGCCCTCAAGAATTGCTTTCTTTGCCTCTAAAGAACAATACAGGATAAATCTAGAATAATGCTTGCCCTGCCACGCACTAAGTTTCCTTCACTATTCCACGATGCAAAATTTGATGAAGTTTGACTTCTTTGTCTGCTTTATGCCCGTCTATATTACACTTACACCAGCCATTAAGAGGACGATTCCCGTCACCCCTACTGCTTTGCTTGTTACTTGTGGTTTATACTTTTCAAAAATCTTAACGAAAAGAGCGATTGTGAGGATATCTAACCATGAGAACTTGAACTTTGCCGGTACCATAAATTCCTGTTGATCTCAAATATAACCTTATTCTTGACATAACCCGCCATGAATAATAGTGTTCCTTTTTTCATATCGCCACATTATGATTGCGGAGGCGTACTGATAGATAGGTTTCAACCGAGCTCCACATTTCTTTAATCCACTAGTTACAAAGCATTTTGGTCATTAATACGCACAAATGGTCCTTGTACTCCAGTAGCCGAATACGAAACAATTTATAGGATATTCGATGCAAACTACTTTATGAGAAACGGTGATCATTGTCTCAAAGTTGGGGGAAAGGTACAACATCCGCATAGTGACACCCATACTTATACCATTTCTTGCCAAAACATCATCAATCGGAAGTTTGTGGTGCCAGACCCTCCATAGAAAGAAAGAAATCTTGTATGGTAAGCCCTTGGTCCACATCATTTTAAAATGTTAGCTTTTCTGTTTCTTCTGTCTAATAGCCTCCCAAGAACTACTCACTGTGAATTTGCCTGTGTTTGTCTTGTCACTAGTCATCTCCCTATCATTGATAGTCAACTCAGACCTGATATATTCAACAATTTCTGCAGGCGGTGTGTGATGCGACGGATCAAAGTTCCAAGTTCCATGTGTCATAACTTCATTAACTACTTCAATATCTTCATTGAGTTGAAAAACAGCAGGAATCAGCTTAACCAAAGGTCCTATCCTAGTCTAGTTATCAAACCAGAAGCTAGATGAGCCATTTCTAGGCTCCCACCAAATGGCATGTTCAATATCATCCCTGGCTTCTAGCATTTTCTTCAGTGAGATCATATCCTCCTTCCACCCTACCAGAGTTGGAATTTGCCTTTTGTAGTATTTGTTCCACATAAATGTGGACCATAAAGTGCAGCTAGTCCTGAACCTCTACCATAGCTTAGCAAAGAGTGCTTTTGAAACATCAAATAGAGATCTAAATCCCATTCCACCTTCTTGTCTTGGATAGCACATATTTAACCAAGAGGCCCAATGTCTATTCCTTTTATCTTCCTTGTTACTCCAATAAAACCTGGCAAATATCCTATGTAACTCTTGAATAGTGTACCTTGTAGGGACTATTGCAGAGAACAAATACATTGGCATACTTTGAAGAACACTATTGATGAGCATAGCTTTACCTCCAAAAGACATCAACTTGCCTTTCCAGTTCTGGAGCTTGTCTTTCACCTTCTTAATCAGATCATTGTAATATGCTTTCTTCTTTCTGCTATGAAATATTGGACATCCCAGATACTTGAATGGAAACTCACCTCTTGTAAAACCAGTGATTTGTGTCACATCTTGAACTAGACTCATTGCACAGGTTTTATACATGTAAAAACAACTCTTGTCTCTTATTCATTATTTGCCACCGAGAACCTCTCGTAATTTAGCAAAACTTCCATTACTAATTTCAATGAGTATTTGTCGACCGAGGAAAAGATTATGGTGTCATATGCATATGCCGTATGATTTAGATGCACTCCATTTAGGCATGCCAAAACCTCTATACATTGGATCATCAACAAAGCCGAATTCAAGGCCCTTGTGTTAACCTATGACGGTATAAATAGTGTTGGAGATAGAGGGTCACCTTGTTTGACCCCTCTTGTTGAATGAAAAAATCCATGTGGCTGACCATTAATCATCATAGAGTACCAATTGTTAACTATAAGTCTCCAAATCATATCCACAAAACCATCTGAAAATCCCATCTTATGAAGAATTCTGATAAAAAAACAACCAAGACACCCTATCATAGGCCTTTGCCATATCTAACTTGATGATTATATTTGGCTTTCGGTTTTCTCTCTTCCTTATATACGTGACTATTTCTACGAGTTAGAAAAACATTCTCAATAATGCTTCTCCCCTTCACAAAACCAGATTGATTTGGTGAAACAAACCTTGGCAAGATGCCCTCCAATCTACCATGAACCGCTCTTGATATAACTCTATTGATAAAGTTACTCAAGTTGATTGGCCTCATGTCTGCATAAGTCTGAACATCTTGCTTTTTTGGTAAAAGAACCAAATTTGTATGAGTGATGGATTTAGGAAGAGTATGACCTTCATAAAAGGCTTTAACCACATTAAGCAGATCTAGACCAACAAAATGCCAACAAGCCTGAAAAAAAGTGCCTGTTAATCCATCAGGACCACAAGCACTATCCGCATTCAAAGCAAAAACTGCTTGTTTGACTTCATCAGCATTAGGAACAACAACTAATAATTCGTTATCTTCCACAGACACTAAGGATGGAACATGGTTAAGTAAGCTGAAATCTGTAGTTTTTTGCTCCTGAGAAAATTGTTTTTTGAAAAATTCTTCAACCTCCATTGCCACTTGATCCGCATCTTCTACCCAATCTTCATTTGAATTCTGAATTCTTGTAATTTGTAACCTCTTCCTTCTACCATTTACCAGATTATGGAAAAATCTAGTATTTCTATCCCTTCAAGAAACAAAGTAACATTAGCCTTAAATCTCCAGAATTCTTCTTCAAAATGCAAATACTTCTTTAGTTCAGCCTGTGCTTGTTGTAGTACCATTCTGTTCAAAGGAGAAGGATCCCCTTCAAAAAGTTCTTCTTTGATCCTCACAATTTCTTCTCTAATAATCAACTCCTTGAAAATATCCCCATAAACTTCCTTGCTCCATGCCGACCGAATCTTTTTTATGTGCTTCAGTTTTACGTTTAAACAGCATAAAAGGATTGCCATCCAGATTACTTGACCAATTATCCCTAACTATGTTCAAGAAACCTTGATGATTAGTCTAAAACTTCTGAAATCTGAATGGTCTAATATATGCCTGACTTTGTTCTCCCAATGTAATGAAAAAAGGAGCATGGTCGAACTGTCCTTGTGAGATGTTCAACTTCTACCGTGCAAACCATTCTTTGAAATTGTTGGTTAATGAAAACTCTATCCAACCTCTCAAATATGCAGTCTGAACCCTCTCTACCATTCCACCAAGTAAAATGACTGCCTTTGAAACTGGTTTCCATCAATTCACAGGAATTTACACAGAAAGCAAAATCTTCATAGTCTTGAGTTTGGATTGGAATCCCACCTATCTTCTCATTTTATGCAAAACTACATTAAAATCCCCTCCAACAAGCCATGGAAGATTAATAGAGTCTTCCACCTGATAAATGTCATCCCATAAGTGCAACCTCTCTGATTCATTACATTTAGCATATACTAAAGTAATAACCAAAGATTTATTCTGATCAAGAAGCATTAATTTTAAAGAGATTTGCTGAGCTGTATCTGACAAAACTTGAACATCTACATTGGCCCCAAAAAATACCAAATTTTTGCCAGTATTATTTGCAAACAAGAATATTCATTTCCTCTTTATAGACTTCAACATTCCTAACTTTGTTGGAAAGGTTCCATCGTAGACTATGAAAGTGAATTTATGATGTCTATGTAACATTTGAAGCTTGAAATGCTTGCTAAGTTCTAACAGATCTTATATTCCATATAAATGCTTTCATCATCATTTACTGTTGGATTTTGTAGCACCCCTCTTTGGCATCACTCTGACTGAAACTTGTGCTTCCACTTGCTTTTTTCCTTTTTTTCCACCCTTTGCTACAGATTTTGGGGACAAAGTTTTAACTCTTAGTGGAGATTCTTGCATGCTCTCTTCCTTGTCTTCTATCAAAGCAATTGCATTGTCCTATGATAATAGGTTCCTCTCCTCATCTGGTATATTGTGTGAAACTAGATCATGCAAATGTCTCATTGGAGAACCCTTTTTCAATCTTGAATCACTTGAACTGCTGCCCTTGTCTTCCATACTTTGAGTATCCACCTTATCACTCTTAATAATTTGATCATCAGGGGTTTTTAGTGGATACCATTTTAGCACCTCCTGATCATTTGGTGGAACTTCATCTGCAACCTCAATGTCTTCTACACCAGGCTTCTGAGCCTGATTTTCTTCCCTTGGCAAAGTCAATCCTGATTCAACATCTGCTTGAATAAAATCTTCCTCTATACCTTCAACTTTTGCCTTCTATTTCAATTCTTTGTCAACAATCACTTCTCCTTCCTCAAATACGTCTTGCAAATCTTCATCAACTCTGTCTCCCCATTTGGAAGAAGGAGACAATGACTGATGAATAGGACTCCTATCAGAGTTATCATCCTTCACTAATTCCTTGCTAACCTCCTCTGATGAAAACTCCTCCATATTGACAATAGTCTTAGTATTTTTCTCGTCTGAAGTCTGGTCTTCACTTTGGTTTTGATCATCAATACCATTGTCATTCACTTCACACCTTGCTAAACTCCGCAACTCACGTCTACGTCAACTATGTCATTTTTTACCAGATCAGAATTGACTTGATCCTGATTCTCCTGATTCTTGTTAAGTGGCTCTAGATCTTCATGAACATCCTTCACTTCTATTTCTGCAATCTCATCAGTCAAAGCTTGGAATTCATTTTGGATAGTAACATTCTTCCCCACTTCATTATCATTTTGTGCTTCCCATTCATAAATTTCTGTGGTTTTTCTCCATGGTAAAAACTCTATCATCTTTGACAGGATTGAATTTGACAGCATGTCAAAAAACTTTTCCTGCTGGTACAAATCTAGGAGTCTTCATTTTGTTCCACACATTTCATTTATGCTTCACTTCTTGCTCTACTGTCCCTTTGCCATCTCCTTAATCTACTTCTTTACCTTTATCTTGACCATCTAGCTCTTCAGATTTCTTCCTTAATTCTGGATGAAGAGTTCTACAAGTCTCTTCATTGTGGCCTTGTAGTTTACACTTCTTACAATATTTAGGAAGAACATCATATTGAATAATCACATCAACAAATCTTACTTCACCAGACTTTTCATCGATAATCTCCATACTAACGAATCGGCCGCTACCAAATCAACTAATACCTTGACCCTGGCACAACTAGGCCTGGTTTTGTTTATTGTGGCCAAATCTAATTGTAAAGGCTTACCAACTACTGAGGCCAATGAAAAAAAAAAGCCTCCTTGACAAAAAAGGTAGGTAAGAGATGAGGGAAAGAGATCCATGCCATAGCCATTGTTGTCTCCTCGTCAATTCGAAACTTAGGATCATAAATCAGTGGTCTCATAGGATAATAATATCCATCTTTTGAATTGATATAATGAACACCCTTAGTCATTGTAATAAAATCTTCCAAAGAATTAAAACGCATCAATGCATATGTCTATGTCGTAATAGACCTATTCTACAATCTCCTTGATCCCATTACTGGCCATCACAATACGAAGTTCTTCCAAATCGAACAACCATGAGAAAACTTCCCTACTACAAAGATAGTTGAGTTCTTCTGCAAGTTCATACGTGAAACTTCCTCTTCTCCATCTCGTGACCGCCTTTCCATCTCTTATTTTCACAGTTTGATAGGGATGGGTTGAATATAAGTTTTTGACGTACGCGCATGGCAATCAACTTAGGGTTTGTAGCATCCGCATAGGTAACAAGGGTTTTGTGTTCATGTAAGGTAGGAATTGTGGTTGTTTTTGTGTTTGGGGATTGAGGTAATGGAGGAAAATGCGAGGAGGTGGCGTTTTCCTAGCCAGCCACCATTGGAGGCTGGCCGCCGGCCACTGCCATGGTCTAGGATTTGCACACTTTTTAGGGTTTTGCATGGAGAGAGAAGAGAGCTTTTTTTAAATCTCACAAGTTATTTCGCTCTTGTTCGCAATAAAAAATTTTATATTAGCTGTTTAAGGGTTAGGTTTTCTAGTTCAAAATTTTTAATTTTCTTTCTTGTATTTGGCTGAGTTCGAGGATTGGAAGGAATAGGGCTCCAAATTCGATCTTGTTCACGGCTGCACATAAAAAAGGTAATCTTTTGCATTTTATTGCTTTTTTCTTCTTTTGTGTTAATTTCATATGCGTTTAGATTAGTTTAAGTATTGCAGTTTTGTTAATGTGCTTAGTTAGTATTATGTTTGAATATTTTAGTCTAAATGACCTTTTAAAAAAAAGCCTGGATCACTGCTTAATCACCTGGAAAACGGTACTAGTCGTCTTAGGAAAATGGTGCTTATGCCGTTTAGTTGACTTTAGGTCCCCAAAACAAATTTTCAAAACCCGAACTTAGTATAAACAAACTCTCAAGATAAAAAATGGGAAGACAATGGATCTATTTTGATACGAAAAATTAAAAAGAATTTAGAAACCATAAGCACTATAATGTTTTCTATCTTTAAAAGTAGATCAAAAATTTATAAATAAGAGACATATACCCTTTTTTTTTTTTTGTAAAAAATCAACTATGTTTTTTGGATCCAAACGGAAAAATGGAAATAAGCATTTTTGGGCCAAGCCCAATAATTAGAAGAATTAAGAATTTTTGGGCTAATACTTTTGTGATTCGAAAGGGAAAAACCGTTTGTAAATGAGAGTTAGGCTAAACCCAAAAAATACAATTTCTTTATTAAAAAACGGATGGGGCCTTAAGCCCAAATTTGAAGATAGAAATCAGTTTTACATGTGTGTATAATAATAAAGAGTAAAACCTTTATATGAGTTAAGATACGTTGAAGTCCATTCATAATTATAAAGGTATTAGGAAGGGCAGCTAAACGTACTAAACGAATTCACCCGAAACCAAGTATGGGATGATGCATGAACAAAATTGTACTTAAAACGAAATCATTTTTATACCTTTTATAGACAAAATATACTATCCTTATACTTAAAAGGAAATTATTCGTATCCGGATATTATAAATCCGAACCTAAATATCCCATGTACAAGGGAGATATATTCAATTCCTTTCAAAAGTAAATGACATGCAATATATGACAGATTTTTAAATACGGGAATAAACACGAAATAAACAGTTCATGCAAACAACCACACATTGGAATTCGAAGGTCAATCATATAGTACGGATCCATAATACTAGGGTGCCTAATACCTTCCCTAGGGGATCACCAGAACTCTTACCTAGAACTTTGGATTACGAAGCATTTTTCACGGTATTTGATTAAACCCTTCAACCCGATTTTCCAAATTTCCTAAAAATTAGGTGGCAACACTTTTTCAAAACAAAGTCCGAAAGAGCACCAATAAGTTCGAAGTAGCTTCTCGAGCGCTAACCCCTCCCATGAAATGCGAACTGTAACACTTCTTTGAGGGTAAGTTCTAACTATCATCTTGTTCATTTACATTCCTCCTTTAAGCTCCACGACTAGTCTAAGGTTCTTTAATGCGGTATGAAAGTCCTAGAACCCTAGAATCAGTAAACCCTTGAATAAATTGTGGATTGTTGATTTTATTATTGCTCTATCACCTAGAAATGTAGGTTACCACTTTGTAGGATGAGAATTGCTTAATTATTGTGAGAATTTTATATTGAGACTTAGGGTTCAACCCAAAATGGAGATTTTGCCTAAAATCTGATTTGAAAGGGTTAAATTGATTAGGAACCTATAAATTGGAGGATTATGATTGTTGGGATAGTGGGTAGGATAAATTTACCCTTAAATGCTGGTTCGCCCATTCGAATGGCTATGGGTGGTTTTGGGTATTCTTTCCCAGTGTTGATTAGATGGTTTATAGCTTAGCGTTATATTGCTACACTTTGAGCATTCCGAGGCATTATGAAAGGGGAAAGCTCTAGCGGAGTAGCTTGCATTGTTCCAGTTCTACATCCGAGGTTGGTTATAGTTTACTTGAGTTAGATTTTATTAGCTGATTGTATATGTAGTAGAATTGACGGGAGAAAGCATGGTTAGGTCATCAGACATGACGTCTGGTTGGACATTACTTAGGGTGGTATGATTGCTGATTATGTCAGCTTGTCACCGTTATTTTATGTACTGAAACCTGAGGTGTAGTTGTTGTTATATGGGGAGGAAGGAGTTTACATATGTACTCTTCTTGTTGATTGATTTGACTTATTCATTTATGCTGTTGTTGAGTTGATTTATCTGAGTCTTGTTGTGACTTATGGCATGGTGCCCTGTAATTCCTTGACATTGATATTATTGACCGATCATGCTTCATATTGAGTGTTGAACTGGAAGTACATTGAGATTCATATTGTGATATATGTGTGTGTGTATATATATATATATATATATATATATATATATATATATATATATATATATATATAAAGACATATTTGTCGGGGGTAAGGATGTGGCCTAGAGTTTAAGGCACATTTGATAGGGGTGAGGATGTGGCCTAGTTATGGGCTCGTGATCCGAGGTCAGTTCCAGAGCGAGTGGTACATGGACACCATGGCTCCCCTGCAGGTCATGACTATTGTGCAAAAAATGCCTTTAGCATGTGTGTACGGTTGAGATACTATCATTGGTTGTATTTCATTGCATTGGCTCTTACCTTATTTTCGTGATTGGCAAATGATTTATTGTTCATACTATTGGTTGTTGTGCCTATCTGCCTATTATGTTGATTTTATGAACACATGCACAATACTAATCTTAGTCAGACTTTGATCCCTACCGGTACATAGTGTTTGTACTGATACTACATTGTTGCACCTTTTTTTAGTGCAGATTGTGTGTAAGAGACTTCATCCAGACCTCACCTTTAGCCTGAGGCCATTTCCCATTCAGATCATAGGGTGAGCTCCTATTCATTCCATGCCGCCTGAAGATCTTTCCTTATTGATGTCATTTTATTTCTAGACACTTATGCTATTTCAGATAGTTATTTCTTCTTTAGAAAGCTTTATGTTTTAGAGTCCTTGTATGATGACTTTCGGATCTTTAGGGTTGTAATAGTTTAGAATTCTACACTTTTATTTTATTATGGCATGACTACACAGTTTTATGATTATCTCCGTTGTTATTGATTTATAGTTGGCTAAATGAATGAGAATTTAGTTGAGGGGATGGTTCGACCACCAGGGTGGTTAGTATGGGTGCCATCACGATGGGTTGGGTCGTGACAAATTTGGTATCAGAGCCCTAGGTTTGTCGATCTGGTTATACAAAGACGTGTCTAGTAGAGTCTCCCGGATCGGTACGGAGACGTCTGCACTTATCTTTGAGAGGCTATGAGACACTAGGATAATTCAAGTTCTTTCTATCTTTCGTGCTACTTGATTCCCATTAGTATCTGACCTGTCATTCTATTCTCTCACAGATGGTGAGGACTCGTGCAAGGGCAGCAGTAGATGAGGTACCCGAGCAGGCCGCTGGGGCCGCAGCTCGTGGCAGAGGTCATGTTAGAGGCGATGGTCAAGGTAGAGGTCGGGAGAGAAACCGGCCCAGGGGATGGGCTCCCGCAACTGGTCGAGCTCGTCTTGGATCCCCGTACGCATCGTAGTTCCAAATGAGGAAGCAGAGTTTGCAGCACACCAACTCAGCCAGACGTTGTGGCTGCCCTTGTGTTGACAGATATTATGGGTCGAATGTTGAACCTATTGAACAGTTTGACTGAGGAGAGTGTGTGCTCCACCGGCCGGTGTTAGATTAGGTGATCCGGCTCCAGGACAGTCCGTGCTCCGAGGCACAAGATGCATGCAGCCTATGGCCTCACATTTAGGTGAGGCTCCAGGACCTAAGGTATGTCCTAGACTAGTGGCAGGGCTGGTGATGAATGGTGAGGAGCATGCTTTATTTTGGAGGTTTACTAAGATGAAGCCTCCAGCTTTCTATGGCACTAAGTCTGAGGACGCTTATGAGTTTATTATTGATTGTCATGAGAGCCTCTATAAGTTAAGGGCGATTGATAAGCATGGGGTTGAGTTTTTGACCTTCCAGCTCTTAGGTGATGCTAAGTTGTAGTGGAGGGATTTTGTTGAGTGTAGACAAACTGACTTGGACTCAGTTCTATTCAGTATTCTTGGATAAGTACGTTCCACGTACTTTGAGGGATATGAGACGTGATGAGTTCGGTAACATTGAGCAGGGTAATTCTTTAGTTGCTACTTATGAGGCCCGATTCTATTTCTTATCCTGTTATGCTCTTCAGCTATTACCTACTGAGGAGGAGAGAGCTAGGTGGTTTGTGAAAAGGTTAAACACTACTCTTCAATTATCAGCTCTTCAGCTTATAGCTACAGGATCTTCTTTCCAGGAAGTGGTGGATCATGTCAGGACCATTGAGGCTTTTAGAGCGTGGATTATAACAATTACGCGAGTAGAAGAAGGCCGCAAGGTGGTACCTTCGGTGGTTCATTCTCTCTCGAGGATAGAGTTCTCGGGTTTATTCAGGACGTCCAATTCAGTCAGCCATGCAAGTTTCTGTTGGAGGCCCATCAAGGGCCGGTCATTACTCTTCTAGCCAACCACGGGGTTCACAAGCCGTATTTTTACACTATGGTGGTTATTCAACTTCATATGTTTCTGTTCAGCGGCCTACACTAAACCGTAGATGTCTTGAGTGTGGTGAGTAGGGGCATTTCAAGAGGAACTATCCCAGACTTAGACAGGGTGGCCAGGGTTCTCAGTATCAGCCTCCCAAGGCTCCAGTATCAGCAACTAGAGAGGAAGGATCATATGGTAGGGACTGTGCTCGACCGGGTACGGTGGCCAAAAAGTCGACAGAGGGTGGCACCCGACCCAACATAGCCGATCCAAATAGAGAGGTGGCACCGCCCGGTAGGGGCGGAGCTCAGACGGGACAATGATCGTGAAGGTCCGCAAGCTAGTGGCGGACGGGTTCATTGCTATGCCTTTCCTGGCAGATCAGAGGCTAAGGGTTCAGATGCAGTCATTACAGGTAACCTCTCAGTCTGTCACCGGGTGGCTTCTGTGTTGTTTGATCCGGGTTCTATATTCACTTATGTGTCTACATATTTCTCTATGGGTCTTGATATGGTTTGTGATTTTCTTGATGCCCCTATTCATGTATCTACTCTAGTTGGAGACTTTGTGGTTGCAGATAGAGTATACCGGTCTTGTACTATCACATTTATGGGGTATAACACATGGGTTGATTTAGTGATTCTTGACATGGTAGATTTTGATGTTATTTTGGGTATGAGTTGGATAGCTCCTTACCGTGTGATTCTTGACTGTCATGCCAAGATAGTCGCTTTAGCTATGCCGGGTATGTCTAGACTTGAGTGGAAGGGTACCCCTAGTCCCTCCCCAAAGAAGATCATTTCTTTCCTTCGCGCCAAAAAGCTAGTTGATAGAGGGTGCTTATTTTTTGGCGTATATTCATGATACTAGTGCTGACGTTCCATCTCTTGAGTCAGTTCCTGTGGTGCGTGAGTTTGCGGAGGTGTTTCTCGCAGACTTGCCAAGTATGCTACCTGACCGTGATATTGACTTTTGTATTGACTTAGAGCCAGGGACTCGCTCTATTTCCATTCTGCCATATCGGATGGCACCAGCAGAGTTGAAGGAGTTGAGCAGCTTCAGGATCTTTTGAGCAAGGGATTTATCAGACCGAGTGTCTTCCCTTGGGGCATTCCTGTGAGACTATGTGGATGTGCATTGATTACCGCCAGCTGAATAAAGTCACCATTCGAAAAAGTACCCCATTCCTCGTATTTATGATCTATTTGACCAGCTTTAGGGGGCTTCTGTGTTTTCTAAGATTGAGTTGAGATCGGGGTACCATCAGTTGAAGATTCGAGCCGAAGATATTCCTCAGATAGTTTTTAGGACTAGAAATGGGCACTATGAGTTTCTTGTTATGTCATTTGGGCTTACTAATGCCCCAGCTGCTTTTATGGATTTGATCAGTGGCATTTTTAAGCTATACATGGATTCTTTTGTGATAGTGTTCATTGATGACATTCTGGTTTACTCACGGAGTAGGAAGGATTACGAGAAACACTTGAGGATTGTCCTTGGGTTACTGAGAGATAGGAAGTTGTATGCAAAGTTTTCCAAGTGTGAGTTTTGGCTTGAGCCTGTATCTTTCTTGGGTCATGTGGTTTCGAAGGAGGGAATTATGGTGGATCCTAAGAAGATTGAGGAAGTGACAGATTGGGCTAGGCCCACTTCAGTGAATGAGATTCGCAGCTTCATAGGGTTGGCTATTTACTACCGTCGGTTCTTGAAGGGGTTTGCTTCTATAGCATCGCATTTGACTCGTTTGACTCAGAAAGAAGTACCTTTTCAGTTGTCTGACGAGTGTGAGGAGAGCTTTCAAAAGCTCAAGAATTTATTGACTACAACTCTTATTCTAGCATTGCCCGTGGAGGCAAGGACTTTGCGGTTTATTGTAATGCTTCTCGTTCTGGATTGGGTGCTGTGTTGTTATAGGAAAAGAAAGTTATTACCTATGCTTCCAGACAACTGAATATTCATGAAAAGAAATGTCCTACGTATGATTTGGAGTTGGCAGCAGTGGTATTTGGTTTGAAGATTTAGAGGCACTATCTCTATGGTATCTATTGTGAGGTATTCATCGATCATCGCAGTCTTCATCATGTGTTTACTCAGAGGGATCTTAATTCTAAGCAACGGAGATGGATGGAGTTACTTAAGGATTATGAAATTACTATTTTATATCATCCTGGCAAGGTAAACGTGGTAGCGGATGCCTTCGAGCAGAAGTCGCCATAAGTGGACGGGCCTCCGTCTTGCTTGATTTCTTCGAAGTATCCATTAACCATGGAGGTTCAGACTTTGGCTAACAGTTTTGTGAGGATTGGTATGTCCGATTCGGGTCGGGTGTTGGCTTGTGTCGAGGCGAGATCATCGCTTCTGGACCAGATTAAAGCAAAGCAATCCGATGATGCAAGATTGTGCATGATTCGTGATAAGGTTTTGAGTGGTAAGGCAAAAGAGGCCAGGATTGATAGTGAGGCGGTCTTGAGGATCAAGGGACGTTTTTTTATTCCTCGTGTTGATGACTTGATTCAGATGATTATCGAGGAGTCTCGCAGTTCTAAATATTCTATTCATCTTGGTGCTACCAAAATATAGCGTGATCTGAGGCAGCATTATTGGTAGGCTAGGATGAAGCGTGATATTATTGAGTTTGTTTCTCAGTGTCTGAATTGTCAGCAGGTTTAGTGCGAGCACCAGAGACCCGGGGGTATGCTTCAGAGGATGCCCATTCCTAAGTGGAAGTGGGAGAGGATAGCCATGGATTTTGTCATTAGTCCTCCAAAGACCTTGGGCAATTTATTCGATTTGGGTCATTGGTTATAGGTTGACTAAGTCTGCTCATTTCATACCGGTTCAGATTACTTATATTGCTCAGAAGTTGGCCCAGATTTATATCGGTGAGATTGTTTGGTTGCATGGGGTCCCTTTTTCCATCATATCTGATAGAGGCCGGCAGTTTACGTCTCGATTTTAGAGGACTTTACAGGCCGAGTTGGGTACCAGACTGGATCTCAGTACAGTTTTTCACCCTTAGACAGATGGTCAGTCTGAGCGGACGATTCAGGTTCTCGAGGATATGCTTCGAGCCTGTGTGATTTTTTTTTTTAATAAATTATACTCTAACAGGCATGTTGATGCCTATCAGAGCCTTTTTTTTATTAATACTTGCAGAAATAAAAGAAATAGTCTGTTACATGATGCCTGTAATATGAACTAGCTAAAATAAATAAAAGACAGAACTATCCAATATGAACTGTTCCATAATGTATTCGTAAGCTAGATTGTAAATTGAACTCCTGATGTGCTTTTGAAGTTTGTTCCATATTATGGAAAGTCCAGATCACTGCTAGTATGCATGTCATCATATTTGCTCGATCTTTTATGCTCTAATCCTTAGTTGAGGAAGCTGTGACTTGTCCATGTTGATTATTCTTCTTCCTTCTGATGGCATTTGTGTAAAGTCATGAATCTTGATCTCTGAATAATCAAAAGCCTGATTTGCTAGAAAATCCTAAGCATATTGCCTTCCCTGAAAAAATGAGTGATTACGAATCGCCTTCATATCCTTTCTAATGTCTTCAACTCTATCTCTCAGCTCCCATGGAGTAATCCATGATCCTTGCAGTATATTTTGTAGGACAAGAAAGTAGTCTCAAGTTGAATCTGCTGGATATTGTGCTCTCTGCAGTGCTTCAATGCCTTTTTAATTGCCTCAGTTTCAGCTTCAATGTTTGTTGCAATTCCCATTTCCTGAGCTTCTGCATATACCAAGTCTCCTCTACTGTCTCTGATGCCAAATCCTTAGGAACTTCTCCCAGGGTTGCCTCTGCTTGCTCCATCTGTATTGCACTTTAATCTTCCGGAAGGTGGCGTTCTCCACTGCACCATAGCATAATAAACTTTTGGTCTATAACTGCTAAGTTGCTAATATATGATTTCCCATACACTAGATATAGGCTGCATCTATGGATATCTTTTCCTTACAAGCTGATATAGAATGTGTTATACTTGTTGTTTCAACCTGAAGAATGTTATTGACCCTCCATGCTTGATTGAGTTTCTCCTTTCCATAAAGACCACATGGTCACTGCTAGCATTGCTCTGAATACTGGCTGCAATTTTTGTTTAGTCTCAGCAATCCACCATGACATGATCATCTGTTTTAGGCTAGCTGCATCTGTTATAATACCTACAGAAGCAAAAAAATATTTCCATAACTTGACAGCGATGGAAGATGTTAGAAATAAATGAGACACTGTTTTCTTTTTGTGCTCCTCACAACACCAGCATCTGGATGGTATACTGATCATCATCCTTTTCAATATATCATCTGTTGATATTCTCCCTTTCCACACCCTCCATGGAAAGAAGCTTATCTTGATAGGTAATCCTTTATCCCGCATGATTCTGTAATTTGATTGTTTATTCTCTCTTTGCCTTAGAAAATCCCATGCGTAACTTAACTAAAAATTTGCCACTTGTTTCTACCATCCAACATGGTTCATCATCTTCCTCTTCTTCTGGAACTTTGATAGTATCCTGAATATGTTGAGCCAACTCATGATATAGAGTATCTGTTAACAGTTGCATATTCCTTTTACCATCATGTACAAACTGTTTGACCTCTATATCTTCTTCTCTGGCAGCATCTGGCATAATGTGATATAATGCCCCAAGTCTTGTCCAATAGTCTGTCACGACCCAAACCGATGGGCCATGACCAGTGCCCGAGCTGGACACTCGTATACGAACCTGCTAGATATAATTAGACTGAAACTAAGGACAGTAAGGAAATTTGTAAAAGCAAGCCATAGACTCATAACGTCACATATCAGAACGAACCTGACTCCTAAGGAGTCACAACAAACCAAAATATAACAAAATATACAAGCCGACAAGGCTGCCACTATATATAGGAATATCCAAAACGGACTATATCGATATAGCTTACCAAGGCCCATATACAACCCACACATGTCTACAGACCTCTAAGAGTATAATTGTGAAATACGACGGGATTGCCCTACCGTACCCCCGGATATGCATAAGTCAAGTCTATATCGTAAAGATCTGCACCAAAACGACCAAGCTCCGGAAAACGCTGTGCCCCCCCCCAAGTACCGAGGCGTAAGTCCTAAGTCGGGAGATCACCAAACCGAGTGTCTCCAGACCAAGGCATGAAACCCCATCTTCGAAGAAAACAAGTAGCACCGAATATGTAAAGATGAGAACATCACGACAAATAATCATGAAAACCGATTAATTGAAGCATCTACG
>NC_081348.1:64412073-64421850 GCF_029784015.1 Lycium ferocissimum | reverse complement strand
TTAGGGAGTATCATGAACTCATAAGAAGATGAACATTTGGCCAAAGAACCATGCCTTATGAAAGAAGGATTAGCCTTACATACATTTCCGTGCAACTATTCTATCACTTGTGTGTTCCTCTTCAAGGCTCACGTTTCTACCTTCATTGAAGTGCATACTCATATTTGATGATGGATAGCATTTAGCATTCATGACTAATTCTAGAGAAAATCGGAAGAATCTCCTTTATTTATACGACTTCCCTCGTATTACATATCAACTTCCAAACATCAATAACAACATTCGCAATATCATCACAATAGCCTTTAGTCATCTACATTACTCTTACTTCACAATTCACTTCAATTTTCCATATTCATAGTCATAACTCGACAATACATTCATTCACATACAATGTCATTTTTCACACTCTCAATAGCATTTATAACATGATTATATTCATAAAGCATCAAGAATCATCACTCGTTCCAAACGTTTACTCAAAAGTGCTATTATTCACACATTCATGACCCATTTCTTGCATTCTTTTGTAATCCAAGTGTTTCAAATTTCAATACTTTAAACAAAATGGAAACATCATAAAACTCACCTTAGATGGTGTAGGATTGAACCTTGGTTGCATATACCTCACTTGAGCTAAACCCTAGATTTTCCTTCACTTGAATTCTTTGCTTTTGATGAACTTTAATGGGTTCTCTTACTTTGATTCACTTGTGTTGATGATTAGAACCTTTGATTTCCTTTGGATTCTTGTTCAGGAAACACACATGAGGCCCTAGAGCTTTTAGAGAGAAGTGGAGAGATATTGGGAATGAAATAATAAAGTTGGAAACACTTTTAAAGACTTGAAACATTTCGTACGATCGGTGTTCTGATTGACCGTTCCCACGGTCCGCGGAACCCAATGCTTTGTCCGTGAACCGGTCGTGGTTCATGACAAGCCAGCTTGCCTTCTGGGCGCTTCCGGGCCCATCCACGGTCCGTGGAACACAATGCTGGCTGTGGAACTCACTGCCACACCAAGTTCGATCCCGTCGTGTCGTTTGATCTCCAATCCTTATGGAACCTTCTTAGAACTCATTTATCACTTCATTAACAACCTAAGGGGAATTATAACTCTTCCCCAACACATCATTAAGTTGTCATCAACTTGCTACTCATAAATCCTTTCCGATACCTATCGTATACATGGCCTTCTCTTGGCAACTTTCTTGTCTAACATCGAATGTCTTTCAAATCTTATTTAGAATAATCAAATTCTATTTCTTACTTATTGAAACATCGTATACTTCGTATTCCTCATTAACCTACTCACTGTGCATCAAAGGAAAATTTTTCGAGGTGTAACAATAAGCCTGA
This sequence comes from Lycium ferocissimum, assembly GCF_029784015.1. Classification (NCBI taxonomy): domain Eukaryota; kingdom Viridiplantae; phylum Streptophyta; class Magnoliopsida; order Solanales; family Solanaceae; genus Lycium; species Lycium ferocissimum. The sequence goes on along the minus strand of NC_081348.1, from coordinate 64,420,491 downwards.
CCATTTGATTGTCAATATCCCTAGTTTCCCCTTTTGAGCCTGTTGACCTTTTTCTTGGCTAGCCAATAATGAAACCTTACCCTTTGTGAAATAAATCTATCTTCGCACCCGTTCCCTCCTTGGTGCTACTAGATAGATTAGGCAAAATGCCTAAGCTGGGAGTGAAATAAATGTGAAGTAGATGTTAAAAACATAAGTTGGGGGTGGTGGATTTTGCTAGTCGGGATTTGATGTGGTGGTTGCAGAAAAATAAAGAAAAGACAAAAAAAAGATGTGAAAAAAAAAAGTGTAACACAAAAAGAGTTGTAACTTGATTAGGAATAAAAACCACATCGAGATCAAAAGCTTGAAAGAAACCAAAAGGGGTTGAATAAAGGGAAAATTAAGGTGACGAGATGATGTAGTGTTCAAGGAGGGTTAGTCACTAATATCTAAAAAGTATCCTACCCATCCCTAAGCCTACATTACAAGTAATGTGATCGCAACTGAATGAGCCTAGGAGGAAAGCATAGAAAATAAGGGCAAGCTTATGGTATTTGCATGTATAGATATGAACTTCTTTGTGAGTGTGAGTGTTTCCTTTCTTCTCGTTCGTCTTCGTCCCTCAATTGTTGTATATATATGTGTTGGGGCTTTCTTTGGTCTATGTGAGGGCATAAAGGATGAGAATTGATCAAAATGAGGTGACCACCTAAAGTAGCGTTTGTGTGCATCATGATATGTACGATAATGTAATTTCATACATTGAAGCATCTTTGTTTGTCATAGCCTTCTTGAGTTGTGCATCATTGGGTTAAAATAGAAAAATGAGGTGGTCCTTGGAAGAAAAATGTGCATGCCAGGAGTTCAGAGTCAAAGCCAATGTAGACATCATTACTCTGCGATATCTAAGTGGTAGATTGAGTCATTGTGTTGTGCGACTTGCTTGAGGACAAGCAAATACTTTAAGTTAGGGGTGTTGATGTGCCGTGAAATTATGGCACGCTCGATGCTCGTTGGCTATAAGTTTTACTTGTTTTTGAGCAAGTCTTGGTCTTTTTGATGTGTTTGTGATATGTTGCAGATGTTTAACGTATTGCGGGAGAAAGTCGTGGAAATGGATTAAAAAGACGTTCAAAGAAAGAAAAATAACTGAAGCCTGACTTATACAGAGCAACATATGGACCGTATAATGTTTAAGGTCCGTCAAAGCCACCGTAGATGCATAACAGAAAGGCCTCAGACCTGAAGAGGAAGTCAAGGTAGAAATACGGACCGTTTATTATTTACGGTCCGTAAATCCCACCGTAGATTGGTTCCAGCGAAGTCTCAAAGGGAAGAGAATTGTATGGACAAGTTATACGGACCGTATAATATTTACAGTCCGTAAAAGTGGATCGTATATCTGGCAACTAAAGAAGATTTTACAGAGAACTTTTCCCTGATTCTACGGACCATATAAAATGTACGGTCCGTATATTGGTCCATCGGGGGTAATTTTGTCAATCATATTTTACACGACTTAGACTCTTATAAATACCTAATTTAGGTTTCTTGTAAAGTACAATTTACTAGATTTCAGTTTTAGTTCCTTAGCATTAAATACTCATAGTTTTTGAAGTCTTTCGGGGGATTACAAACAATTGAAATTAATTTCTCTTCAATTCCAAGAAATCATTCATATGCATTATGATCTCAATAATTTCTTATTGTTCTCTTTCTTCTATGGTAGCCAAATTCCCTTCCTAGGGTTGTGAACCTAATTGATGGGTGTTTTGTGATTGGGTTTTGTGATTGATATACACATAATAGATTGTTAGGGTTTATTTGTTCTTCGTTATTTTTCATATAGTTAGTGGTTGCAAACATTAGCTAACGCCATAAACTTTAGTTTATTTGGGAAAATAGCTAGGGTTAGGTAAGAACAAATAACAACAACTCAAGGCTTTAAACCTTGCTTAATAAATTCACTTAGGAATAAGAGGAATTCACTTGGCATAATTAACCATTCTTCTTGCATACTTTCTTATCTTTGGAAAAAGCATAGAAAGAAATTATCTTTTCTCATTGGGAAATAGGTTAGATTCACACAGAGGTAGTGCATCCATACAAATGATCCATTAGAAGTATATCAAGATTGATAGCCATGATCATACACTTTACCTGACGGGAACACAACCTTGGTCCTTTTTACCCATATATTTACAACTTTAATTTTCTAGTCACTTTAAATTAGTCCACAAACCAAAACAACTATAAAACTCTTTTTTTGGAGTATACCAGAACCGCAAGATTAGTATAATATTTATTTAGTAAACTTTTCACATCATATTCTCTGTGGGATTTGACCCCAACCTCGTTGGGTTACTATATTTGACATCGTCTGCTTTACACTAGTAAAAGTGTAAATTTGAGTGTATCACCTCTCACATATGAATGGAAGAATTTAGTATTTCTACCTCCATCATTGACCCATTTCATACTAGCTTTCTGTTTCCAATATTCTTCCTCCAAATGTAAAAATCTGGTTAATTCTGCTTGAGCCTGTTGTAACAGCATTCTATTCTCTGTTGAAGGATTATTTTCAAACTGCAACTCCTTCACTATTATAGTATCTTCAATAGTGGCAATCTGCTGAAATATATTCCCATAAGTGATCCTGCTACATTGTACCAATGCTGTTTTAAGTTTCCTTAACTTATGATGAAATACATAAAATGGATTTCTACTGAAATCAGCAATCCTGTGTTACTTCATCACATTCATAAAAGAATGATGAGTTGTCTAGAAGTTAAGAAACTTAAAAGGTTTAACTATAGGTTGAGCATTGCTATTACACTCCAGATGCAATGGTGCATGATTAGAACAATGTTTGATCATATGAGTTACTGTAGTGGATAGCATGATGTCTAATAGCTGCTGTTTCACCAAAATCCTATCTAAGCTCTTGAATATACAATCTTCTTCAGTTCTTCCATTCCACTAGGTGAACTTACTTCTTGAATATCCTACATAGAGCAATCCACAACTTTGAATACAATTAGAAAAATCTAGAGTCTCATTGGAGAAGACTGGTAATCTACCTTGTTTCTCTTCATCAGATATAATAACATTAAATTCCCCTCCTACAATCCATGGCATATCATGTTGACTAGCTACCTCCACCATGGACTCCCAAAATTCTTCCCTCTCCTCTCTATCACATTTAGCATATACAACTGAAACCAGCACTGATTGATTCAAAAAAGAGTGAGTGAGTTGCAAAGTAACTTATTGTTCTGACTCAGAAATAAGTACCCCTTGCCATTCATCTGTCTAGAAGATCCAAATCTTTCCTGAACAGTTCACCTTGCTATTTTTATAGCCTAACTTCCTTCTATAATCTTTTACAATAACAGGATCTTGAAAAGGTTCCATTAGGCCAATGATTGAATAATGATGTCTCCTCTTTAATTCAATTAACCTCTTAAATGATTTTTGAGTGTTAACTAACCTAATATTCCAAAGTATAGCTTTGTCTATCATTGAGAATTGTTGGATTTGTTCTTACTCCTCTTTGTTGACACTCCTTCAGTTTGTACACTAGTAGTCAAGCATGTTTTTATTTATTTGTTGTTTGATTTAACTTCTGCACACTTCTAGGAGATAGATCTGCTTCCTTCGCTATTTCATCAATATTCTGAGTCAAATCTTCCTCCCCTTGATATTCATGATAATCTTGTGAAGCCATCTTCTCCTGTGCCACCTGTTGAATATGCCCCACTGCTTCTACTGGTACTTTATCAATATTGTTACTCTTTAGTGGCCTTGTGAGTTCTTTCTCCCCATTTCCATCCTTAACATCCAAACTCTGATCTGATATAACCTCATCACCTTAAACTACAACATCTTGCAGTTTATCACCTATTTTATCCTCTTCCAAACCTTCTTGTGCCACTATGTTGTTATTGGTTGAGACTACATAAGTACATTCTAATTTATGTCCCTGATTAGTTCTAACTTGTGTATCCTTAGAACTCTGATGAGCTATAAGCTTCCCTTTTTCATTGAGTTGCTTACCAAAACTCATCTCAATCCATGCCTTTACTGATTCCTTCTCCACTTGATTTGCTTCTTCCACCTTCTTTTCTTTGCACTTCTCAGCAGTATTTACTTCTTTACCCACTGCAATGTTCTTAAAAGATTCATCACCAGATATACTATCCTTTGCTTCTTCTATCTTTTTCTCAGCAGTGTTGTTCATACCTGTCGTATCTATTATCTCCTTATCAGTGTTTTGAAATGCTGCATATTGGTTACTTTGAAGCGGTTGATTCTCCATTCATTTCCAAGAGTTTTCATCATATCCTCCTTTTTGAAAATGCCTCTTATTCTTCGATTTTATCTTCTTCTCTTTGAATCCATCATTATCAGTACCTTCTGAAGCCTATTTAACAACTTCCTTCCCATTCTTTTCTCCATCATTCTTTCCTTTGTGCCCATTAGCTTCAGAACTGCTGTGCTTTGAATTATTTTGTGCGACTAATAATACACTTTCCCTTCAAACAACAATGTTTTGGGATTAATGTTTTTAATTCTTTCATATCGGGCCATCCATATGAAAACTTCCCAATGACAGCATATTGTAGTTTTTCCTTAATAATCATCTGCTCTATCTCCTCTTCATCCCAGACAACTATGGGCTCTCCATGCATATACGTGATCTTCTTAATGGGCAAAGTAGGTGTGTATGTAGTAGTCGTTGTTTAAGCGTTTAGGGTTGTTGCATAAGTTTGGCTAGGTATAAGGTTATTTGGTTGTGGTGGTGATGTGGTAGTAGACTGGACAACCTCAATGGATTGCTTTCCAGTGGCCTAAGAGGCCATTTCTACCTTGAAAAGTAGGTGGTAACATTAGGGTTTCGGCCAGGTTTAGGGTTTTTTAGAGAGTGTTTTTTTCTATTGGGTCTCTACTTGTTTTTCTCTAATGTTATTATTTATGCCAAGTATGTTCAATTTTTTTTGTAACAAGTTGAGCCTGTGTGATAGACTTTGGTGGTCATTGGGACTAGTTCTTACTGTTGGCAGAGTTTGCTTATAATAATAGTTACTACTCGGGCATTGATATGGCTCGGTTTGAGGCTCTTTATGGGAGGAGATACAGGTTTCCTGTTGGATGTTTAATGTATTTGAGGTAAGGCCATAAGGTACTGACCTTTTGAGGGAGTCATTAGATAAGGTTAACGTGATTTAGGATAAGCTCTTAGCGGTTCAAAGTAGACAGAAGGAGCATGTGGACCGAAAGGTCCGACATCTGGAGTTCATAGTTGGGGAACAACTCTTTTTGAAGGTCTCACCCATGAAGGGCGTGAGGTTCTGGAAGAAAGGCAAGCTCAGTCCTAGGTTCATCAGTCCATTTGAGATTCTTAGCCGTGTGGGGGAGGTAGCCTATGAGTTGTCTTTGCCTCCAGGTTTGTCTGGTGTTCACCCCGTGTTTCATGTCTCTATGTTGAAGAAATATCACGGTGACGGTTCTTACATTAATCGTTGGGATTTCAGCCTTGTTGGATAAGAACTTGTCTTATGAAGAGGAGCTTATTGCTATCTTAGGTAGAGAGAGGTTCATAAGTTGAGGTCTAAGGAGATAAAGATCAGTGAAGGTCCAGTGGAAGAATCGTCCAGGTGAGGAAGCTACTTGGAAGGCCGAGTTCGATATGCATAATAAGGATCCCCAGCATTTCACCCAGTCAGGTACCTTTCCTCTTGTTTCTACCCTTATGCGTTTTGTCTATTTTACCCCTGCCGGTTCAATTCCGAGACTAAGAGTGAGTCTGGTGAAAACTTAAAGATTTAGAATTCTAAAACGAAGGCATTTGGTTATATTTTTTGTGCACTTGTTTGATAACTTGTTTTATTTCATTAGTGGGGGGTTGACTTAGTAAATTAGACCTCCGTTTGGAATTTCGAGTCCATGGGTTAGTTCGTAGCACGTTTTTACATATGTGTGCATAGCTGGCTTGTGTATATGGGGCCTCAGATTGATGTTGAGATTTTGGGACAACCTTGGTGAAAAACCAAAGGAATTCTGATTCTGGTGCGATCGCCACAACGGGCATGGGGCCGTTCCAACGAAGCCGCCATAGTGGAAATTGGGTTTAGGAGGGAGTCTGCCATAGCGAGTGGTGGACCGCCATAGAGGGACCACTACGGCACGGTCTTGATAGCTATGGCGAGTAGTGGCGATTAATAAACTCCGCCGTAGCAGAGGTTCTGGCTGCTACAGCGGTACCACTGCAGCGCACCTAGTGACCACTGCAGTGATCGACGGGAGGCAAAAACCCACTTTTATATTGATAAGTACGAGCCATTAGTCACATAACTCCAAAAATAGTTTCCAAGAGAGAAAAGGGCGATTACTCTAAAGTTTTGGTGGATTCTTCTATGAGGGTAAGTTCTAACTATCATCTTGTCCAATTTCATTCCTCCTTTAAGCTCCATGACTAGTTTAAGGTTCTTTAATGGTGGATGAAAGTCCTAGAACCCTAGAATCAGTAAACCCTTGAATAAATTGTGGATTGTCGATTTTATTATTGCTCTATCATCTAAAAGTGTAGGTTACCACATTATAGGTTGAGAATTGCTTAATTATCGTGAGAATTTTATATTAAGACTTAGGGTTCCACCCAAAATGGAGATTTTACCTAAAATCTGATTTGAAAGGGTTAATTGATTAGGAACCTATAAGTTGGAGGATTATGATTGTTGGGGCTGAGGGTAGGATAGATTCACCCTTAAGTGTTGGTTTCACCCATTCGAATGGTTATGGATGGTTTGGGGTATTCTTTCCCAATATTGATTTCTATGTTGATTAGATGGTCTATTGCTTACGTAGCGTTATATTGATAGACTTTGAGTGTTTCGAGGCGTTACGAAAGGGGAAAGCTCTAGCGGAGTAGCTTGCACTGTTCCAGCTCTACATCTGAGGTAGGTTATGGTTTATGTTACACCTCGTAGTTGAACATAGAATTCTGTAGGCGTCAACTGCTTAATTATGAACACTGGAGTGATATGCGCCTATTTTATGGTTATAAGGGTTTACAATCATGTATGAGAAGTATTGGAAGGATATCTTTTGGAACATGATGAGTTTTGAGACAAAGAAAAAGCCAGAGTGAAGTTCATGAAGTCTAGTTTCAAACACAACAAACCGTTCCTTAATAGGACATTGGGGTAAGGAGATACGGATGTTACAAGTTGGGAGGGTAGGCTAGGAAAATAGCCTGCGCGAATGCGCCAGGGAGTGGCTTGAACGCACAGGAGGCCAAGGGCCAACTCAGCTCGAAAGCGCCACCACGAGGCCCGAACGCGCTGAGCAAATTTTAGGCTCGGGTCAGGGATGAAGATTATATGACCTAAGTATAAGAATATATATATATATATATATATATATATATGATCTAAGTATAAGAATATATATATGACATTTGGAGACCGTATGGCATAAATTAGTTCATACGTTACTTGATGAAAAGCCCTCGTAACCGTAAGCTAAGGTGGGGCCCACAAGCTGGGGTTTTTCTAAAGGACATATGAAAAATTATAAGAGAGGTACATGGGAAGTTAAGAAAGTCCTAAGAAGGACCCTTAAGCCAAATGTGGGCATAAGCCCTCCAAAAGGATTATTTAAGGATACGTTTTCGGATGATCTAAATTGAGGAGGCCAAAACGCCATGATAAGTTTGGAATTTGGAGTCACACAAAAAATGAAAGTTGTAGATAATTGAATTAAATTTTCAACCGTAGGTCGTAGGGCCTCACACGATATCGGGATCAAGAGTTATGACCTTTTTACTGAATAAATGCGCAGGCAGAAAAATATGCCAGCGCGAATGCGCTGACCAAATTTTAGGTCGGTTTGGGCAGATTCTGGAACTCTATATAAGGGGGGCTTACCCCCCCCCCCCGCCTCTTCTTCATCAAAACACCCAGAAAAACCCCCAAATATTCTGAAAATCTCCCACAACTTCTCAACATCAAATTTTAGCCCGGATCAAGTATAATTCCCGAATTTCGGTCCAGGTAGCGTACAGTTGCGATTACAAAATCGTATAGCAACGCGTTTGGCTCAGTTAAAGGTGGAAAAAAGTGAAGATATAGGAATATTATCGGGTGAAAGGTATGAATCTCTTATTATTAATGCTAATCTTGGTTTACTTACGGGAATAGAGCGGCTAGATAGCCGTATAACGGAGTATAGTTGGTTGAAAAATTGGATAAATATCATCTGAGGTGTCTTATGGAGTATGTTGATGTTAGTGGTGATGTTGTTGTTATTGTTGTTGTTTGTTGTTGGTAACTGTGATTTCGGGCTAGGGATATAAACAGGGGAGATGCTGCCGAAATTTCGGCAGATCCTAGAAAGAGTTAACTTAAAGGCTTAAGGTAAGCACTTGATAACGAG
>NC_081348.1:64348291-64410791 GCF_029784015.1 Lycium ferocissimum | reverse complement strand
TGCACGAGATATTGTTGGAGGACATAGCAAGCCTAGTGTTGAAAATCAAAGAAGGCTGAATCCAATCATGAAAGAGGTGGTGAAGAAAGAAATGATTAAGTGGCTTGATACCTGCATGACGCTTGCATTATTTACACCATCTCAGACAACAAATGGATGAGTCCTGTTCAATGTGTCCCAAGGGGGCATGACTATGGTGAAAAATGATAATGGTGAGCTAGTACCTCAGAGAACGGTCGCTGGTTGGCGGATTTGCATCGATTATCGAAAGCTAAACACTGCAACCAGAAAATATCACTTTTCTCTACCCTTCATGGATCAGATATTGGATTAGTTGGCCGGGTGCGACTATTATTATTTCCTGGATGGCTATTCGGGTTACAACCAGATTATGATAGAACTCGAAGATCAAGAGATGACCACTTTCACTTGTCCTTATGGTACTTTCGCATTTCGAAGGGTGCCCTTTGGATTATGTAATGCTCCAGGTACTTTCAAGAAATGTATGATGGCTATTTTTACTGATATGGTGGAAAAATATGTGGAAGTATTCATGGATGATTTCTCTGTCTTTAGTGATTATTTTGATGATTGCTTGCGGCATCTTGATGCAGTGTTTGCTCGATGTGAAGAAATAAATCTGGAGCTAAACTGGGAAAAATGCCATTTCATGGTTCGAGAAGGCATTGTTCTCGAAAATAAGGTGTCAAGCAAAGGCATTGAATTCCATTGGGCTAAAATAGAAGCAATCGAGAAATTTCCATCGCCTATATCTGTTAGAAGGGTGCGCAGTTTTCTTGGGCATACAGGGTTCTATCGGCGGTTTATCAAGGACTTCTCAAAGATTGGGAACCTGATGTGTAACATGCTAGAAAAAATATGAAGTTTGTGTTCAATGAAGCCTATCTGAAGGTTTTTGACGAGCTCAAGTTGAGGTTAGTAATTGCGCCTATCATCATCGCACCCGATTGGGCTCTGCCATTTGTTTTGATGTATGATGCCAGTGATTTTGCTGTAGGAGCTGTTCTCGGGCAAAAAAGGGACGAGATCTTTCATCCCATTTATTATGCTAGCAAAACACTTGATGCAGTCCAGATGAACTTTACAGTTACAGAGAAGGAGTTATTGGTAGTGGTATAGGCTTTTGAAAGATTCAGATTTTACTTGGTGGGGATGAAGGTTATAGTGTATACTGATCACACTGTTTTTCGTTATCTGTTCACAAAGAAGGATATAAAGCCCAGACTCCTTCATTGAGTGCTACTGTTGCAAGAGATCGATATTGAGATTCTTGATCGAAAGGGCAAAAAGAACCAAGTAGTAGATCACTTATCGAGACTTAGAGATCGAGAGCATGTTGATGAAGCTGTGGTGATTAAGGAGACCTTCCTGGATGAGCAGCTTTTTGCTCTTCAGTCAGTCGAACTACCTTAGTATGCAGATATGATGAACTTTCTGGTAAGTGAAGTGTACCCACCCGATGCTAATCACGATAGAAAGAAGCGGCTCCTCCATGATAGCAAATTCTATACTTAGGATGAGCTGTATATTTACCGAATCGGCCCAGACCAATTGGTGCGAAGATGTGTTTTGGTAGAGAAAGTGCATACGATTCTTGAGAGTTGCCACTCGTCACCTTATGGTGGCCATCATAGCGGTGACAGAATAGCAGCTAAGGTACTTCAGTCGGGTTTCTATTGGCCGACATTGTTTAAAGATGCTCATGTTTTTGTGAGAGAGTGTGATAATTTTGGGGAACATCTCCAAGCCTCATGAAATGCCATTAAATAGTATCTTGGAGAGTGAGGTGTTTGATTGCTAGGGTATAGACTTCATGTGGCGGGGGAACAAGTACATTCTTGTTGCAGTCAATTACGTGTCAAAGTGGGTGGAAGCAATTCCACTCCCTACCAATGATGCTAACGTGTTGGCCAGATTCTTGAAAAAGAATATCTTCACACATTTCAGGACCCTGAGGGCCATTATTAGGAATCAAGGTATGCACTTTTGCAACAGGCTTTTTGATAAGTTATTAGCAAAGTATGGGTAAAACACAAGGTGGGGACTGCATATCACCCTCAGACCAGTGGCCAAGTGGAAGTGTCCAATCGTGAGATCAGGCGAATTCTTGAGAAGACGGTGAGCATTAATAGAAAAGATTGGTCACTAAAGCTTGATGATGCTCTCTGGGCATATAAAACTGCTTACAAAACTCCTATTGGAACCTCCCCATATAGGTTGGTTTTCGGCAAGGCATGTCATCTCCCTATTGAGCTTGAGCTTAGGGTATACTAGGCGATAAAGAAGATAAACATAGACATGGAAGCCATGATTGAGAAGCGGTTGTTGCAGCTGCATGAGTTTGATGAGTTTGGTTTTAATGCATATGATTACGCAAAACTCTGTAAGGAGCGGACAAAGAGGATGCATGACAAGCAGATTCAATATCGTGAATTTGAGCCCGAAAAATTAGTACTATTGTATAATTCAAGACTCAAATTGTTTGGGGGAAAGCTGAAGAGTAAGTGGTCTGGGCCATTTGAAGTTGTTCGTGTGACCATGCATGGAGCGGTTTAGACGAAACCACTGGATGCAGATCAAAATTTCTGGGTGAACGGCAGTGAGTGAAGCACTATTTAGTAGAGGTCATCGATCCATTGAATATCTCAATTAATTGAAGAGCTTGAGAGAGCTTGCGTCATGCCGTGACGTTAAATCAAGCGCTTCTCAAGAGGCAGCCCGTGTTTGGACTACAACCATAAACAAAAAAAATGAGAAAAGAAGAAAAACACAAAAAGATGTGTCACGACTTTAACTAAGGTGCTTGTTAGGAGGAAACCCAACTTTTCATGCTTATAGTTCATGTTGCAGGAATAGGGAAGGAGCGGGAAACCAAAACGAGTGAAAAAGTGAAAAAACTCGCTTCAGGTTTGTTGTGAGCGTTGCGTGTATGTCGCACAGCAGCGCGCGTAAAGTCTGAGTGCTGGATAGGGTCATTTTTCCCGATGCAAGGGCGACGCGTAAGTACTCTGATTGATAGAAAGTGGGTAAACCTGCGCTGGGTGTGCGACGCACAACCAACGCACGGGTCGGCCCAGTTTGAAAAAAAAATTCAGTTAAAAAGAACCAAACCCTTTCTTATTTCCCACTTCTCTAAAACAAAAGAAACAACTCTTTCTCTCTCTAAACTCGAAAAACCCTCTCCCAAATCCCCTTTCAATCCCAATCAACATGTAAGATCTTGTGTTAATCACCTCATAACATCTCAAGGTAAGTGATACTTATCCTCCATTCATGAAATCCCTTCCCCCTTTTCCGTTGTGCTTGAAGTTATGAAGGTTGAAAAACTTAGGGTTGTGGGTTCGAGCTTCATTGGGGAGGGGATTGTTATTGTTTGCTTGTTTATGATTGCTTAGGGCGAGAAAATGGCTCCCATTGTAAAAAGGAGGGTTTCACTACCCACCATTGTTGTCAAAATCAAAGGGAAGATTCTATGCCCACATGGTGTTCGATAAAATTCTTGAACCACATTTTTTGTGAAATTGTGAAGTCTTGAGTAGCAATGTAACACTAAACAAACATACAAACCCTTGGGCATCAATTTAAACCATAAATTCAAGGGTTTTGAAGGAAATTGATAACACACCACAACCCAAGTCCTAAAACATGATTTCCTTTCTTTTGTTTTATTTTCGTTTTATAGTAGCATAGAATTAGTTAACTTCTTCATTCTTAATTTTTGTAACATAGTTTGAAATAAGTGTGGGGTCATTTCACCCTCGGATAGGCATAAAAAAAGAAAATAACCACAATTAGTGCATGAATTTAAGGAGTCAAATACCCTAAACACAAGTACATGTAATAGAACTAAGTGTGGGGTCGTTTCATGACCCTCTTTGGTTATTGAATTTGTTTCTTACCATTTGGAATGCTTTGTTGATTGCAGGCACAATGGTTAATCAAAAAAGGAAAGGTAAAGTCATCGCCTCCTTCTCCCAAGGTATAAATAGACGGCGTTCTCAAAACCCGCCCAAGAACCTAACCACCCCTATTCCTCAGGCTTCATCGTCGAGCCCTCAGCCCGAATATATCTTTGATGGTGGGTATGCAAAGGATTGTTATGAAACTTTGACCTCTCAGAATGTATATCCATGAGCGTGCGGTCAATCTAGTCCCTTTAAGGCGGAATTTCTGGGACATACACAACCAAATCATCGCCATGGGATGAAAGTCAGTCTTTGACCAACCGGGGCCTATGAACATCGACTTGATTTTACAGATGTATGCCAACTTTAGGGTGGTAAGTTCAGAAGAGGAGGAGCCTTCCCCTTTCATTCGGGGAAACTGGCTGCCTTTGCAGGGATCTATATTATGTGCAGCACTTGGCGTCCTAGATTATCCGACTAAGCCATTGATCAAATTTATCTGGAGGCCCGACTATAAAGCCATCCGAGAAACATTGTGTGGGCCTGATTCTAAGGCCAAATGGGCTCGGTATAATGACAAGTACAAAAGGCACAAAAGCTTAGCAATGAGAAACTTTAGGCAGGAGACTCGTGTGTGGTTGAAGCTGCTGAACTATCGAATCATGCCACTCTACCACTATACGACAGTGTGTGTATTATATAATTCCTCATGATGGGGTAACCCATCAACATTGGGTATTGGATGATCCAAGAGATGAAAAGTGTGAGGGAAGGCAAGTCCTATAGGTTGAGCTTCGGCAACACACGCACCGCGTACTTGGAGAGGATTAATGAGAATTTGGTTAACCCTCACGATAGAGTTCTCTTGCCACCCAATAGAATGATTGACATCTTTAAGGTCAAGGCCACGGAGCAAACCGCCATGCACAATCTACTCCAACTGAGGAGAGGTCGGCACAGTCCACATTAATAACCCAAATGCACAAGATGGCAGTGTTGCAGGCCGCGTACTTCCATCTAGACAACTCAAGTTTCTATGCAGAGGCACTACATATGGTGTACTCACGGATAATCCTCATAGAGGAAGCCCGATTACCTGCCGATAAAGATGTGAACTCGGTCGATCTCATGGCAGCTGATGCAGAAGCAGGGGAGGAGGCGGAGTCGCATGCTCAGGGTGATGAGGATGAGAAGGATAATGAAGCTGAGCTATCTATGGTGCGGCTGATGATGATGTTAAGGACGATGAATAGGCCCCAGTAGGCTTAGGGAGTATCTCTCGCCTTACTCTGTTTGTGTCTTTTCATATGCATTAAGGGCACTGCATGAAATTAAGTGTGAGGTGGGAGGTATGTCTCTATCTAGGATGCTTATGTTGTAGGTTTCTTTTACTTTATCTTCTTAATTTTAGGATTAGGATTCTAGTTTTTCCTTTGATTAGTAGTTACGCTTAGGAAAAAAAAATTTGAAAAACATTGAAAAAGTCAAAATGATTTTGCGTTCTAGTTTTATTAGACCCTCAGTAGTGGAATAAAGTATCTAGGTAGTTTTCTTTTGTTTTTAGTCCATAAGAGAGGAATTTAAGCCTTAAAGACCATCCAAATGGTAGGTGCTCGGGTTTGGTGAAATACTGGCAATGTGAGAGATTCTTGATTTTGATTTGAAAGCATGCCTTGAAAACAAGTAACCTTTTTCAAAACACTTAAATCATATTTTGTTGGCTCATGTATGACCCATTTGTCATGATTTGTATGTTTTTGCTTGATTCGAGGGATGATGTGGATCCTTCTTGTGTTGATTATGTGCCATGTGTGTGTAAGGATAATTTCTATACAATCCATGCCTTGTATAGCTGTGTAGAACTTGTCCTGTATGTTCGTAAAATGAAATCAAGTGTGTTGTGACTTAGGAAGTGATAGAAGCATTTATTTGTTAGCCTAAATTTTAACTTGTCCTACCTACATGTACATATTACCCTAGTCAGCCCTGTTGAGCCTTTAGCCTTTTCTGTGATAGTAGTCAATATGCCACACCCTCTTTATTCTAATTGGCCTAATCGTGATCCATAATACTCCTTGAGCACTTTAATGATAAATTGATGAAATTGGAGTTGGGATGTGAAAAAAAAGGGGAGTGTTTGTTGGTTGATATTTAGTGAAGTCTATTGGTGCACCTAAAGAAAAGCAATTTCGCTTGTTAGAGGGCAATCGAAATAAAATATAAAAAAAACTGAAACAAAAAAAAATAGTTGATTATCATCAAATAAAAGTTTCCCCTCTAACTTGTGTTGTCAAAAATGTGGTGCTTAAATATAAAGAAACAAATTGAGGTAGATATGGGAGGATTGGTTGATCGGTTGGTTGTAGAAATTGGGTGGCAAAGAAAGTTGTGCGAAATAATTGTGTTGTATGTATTAAAGTGCTTAGGGAGGATAGCCACTATTATCCAAATGTTCCTACCCTTCCCTTAGTCTACGTTACAACCCCTTAAGTCCTACTTGATCCTAGGTTCAACATACTTATATTAGTGAAGCGGTCACACTACGGGCAAGCTTATGGTTTGTCGTATTTGGCATTTGATGTTCTTTGTGAGAGTAAGCATAATTTGTTAATGTTATGTCCATTGAAATGAAATTATTTGATTCATGTGAGATATACGGACAACTCTCTTTCGGTGAGGGCACATAGTTGGCAATAGATTGGTGAAGTGTTGCATTCCTGGTCAAGTAGCATGATTGTTTAGTTGAGTGGCGTCTTTGAGTCATTTTATTCTTGAAAGTAAGAGTGTTCTTAAGAGGGTTGCTTGTTGGTTTTAAACCAAATTTTTTTATTATTAGCATTACTTTCGTAAGGATTGGCTCAATGTGTTTTTGAAAATGGCCTTATTAACCGAAGCCCGAGTAGACCTGTTTGAGTGGCATGATTATGAATTGGTGATAGGTTGGTAAGTAGTGAGTGTTTGCTCGAGGGCAAGCAAAGAATAAGTGGGGGAGGTGGGGTTGTGATATTTGGCACAAATATCCATATTTCGCCTCACTTTTCCTCTAATTCTTAGCACTTTAATCGCTTTCTTTATAAAGAAAACATTGTATTCAAGCTTATGTTAGTATGTTTGTGTGTTTAGGTACAATAAGATGGAATGAAGGAAATCCAAGCAGTTTTGGGTGTAATTGAAGCTTTGTTCACTTAGACGTGGTGACGAGAGGAGTGTGCAAGACTTAGCATGAAAAATGGACAACTTAAGGCAGTCGTACGATGTACCCGCACCGTGCAAGCAAGCGCGCAACAAAGCACTTTCTATTTAAAGTTATGCAGGCGATAAAAGACATTCACGCGAAGGGCTCACGTCGCGCGGCCATCGCTGGTCCTCACCCGATTTTGGCTGATTTGATCGGGATTTTGTTTTAATAATGACAGATTTTACCCTAGACTATAAATATAGAGTTTTCCATTGTAAACGATGGCTGAAACATATTCTTGAGCACAGTATCTTTGTCGTCCTTAGGTTTATGTCTTTTCTTCTAAATTTTGGTCACAAAACCCTATGTTATTCATGAATTCTTGCTTCTTGTCGCGAATCATGAGTAGCTAAACTCTCTAATTCTAGGGTTGTTGCAAAGACATGATAGTTGGTTTGACAAAAATTTTTATCTATTGATTTCCATCCTTTGGGTTGCTTATTTATTCTTATGCTTAATTGTCTAATTACTTGATCAATAGTGAAACACTATATGTGGCGTGTCAATTGAACTAGGGATAGGGAATTTGCAAGACTAATAAGAATAAATAGAGCTTGTTCGAATAATCATTTTGCTATTGAGGATTGGAATATACCCTCCTGCTTAGTTGGATACAGATTTATCAAATGCGTTCTTGTTATTTTCTGATGACCATAGGAATATAGGCTTTGGAGTAGCTTGAATAGGCGTGTGAGCAACTCAGAAGATACTCGTTAAGTAATAATTAACCCGTCAACTAGTAACCGAGGAAATAAGATTGGTAGAATTGTCAGAAGTCTGAACTGGATTGTCAAAAGTCATGACACTGGAGCTCTTTCTCATCTGATAAACCTAAAGAACTTCGTTCTAGTCGTATTTTGTTCTAAATCTATTTTATTTAATTATGTTAAATTGTTAGTTTATTTACAACAAACATCTTGATTTCACTCTCTTGAATAGTTACAATTGAATTTGAATTAGTAAACAGTAGAAAGTATAAGTCTATGTGGGTACGCTATCTAGACTTTAATTCAATATTACTTGTACGACTGCATAAAATTGAGCGTGCATTTGGGATAAACAGTGAGCATGGGCAGCTTAGAGTTGTTGCATGCCAAAGAGTGTCCTTTGGATATGGATGTGAAGTCCTTGGCTAATCGGTTTATGAGGCTTGAGCCTGGTGGAGTTCTAGCTTGTCATGGAGGCACGGCCTTCTTTATTGAAGCAGATTTGATCTCAAAGTAGGCAAAAGAGTTATACAGACTTGACGGCTTGTGATTTGGAGTTTATGGTTGGAGAGCGAGTCCTATTGAAGGTGTCACCCATGAAAGGTGAAATGAGATTTGGGAAGAAAGGGAAATTGAGTCCGAGGTTTATTGGTCCGTTTGAGATTGTTCGACGTATTGGGGAGGTGGCTCATGAGTTTGCTTTACCTTCGGCTCTTTTGGGTGTTCATAAAGTTTTCCATGTTTCGATGTTGAAGCAGTGTCGTTCGGATTGTTCTCATGTGATTCGGTGGGATTTAGTGTTTGTTGATCGGAATCTGGCTTATGAGGATGTCACGACCCAAAATCACTAGTCATGCGGGCACCTACCATGTTTCCACCTTGGTAGGCGAGCTTGTCCCTTAATCATTAATCCAACAACAATAAAGTAAATAGAACACATTAAATAGAAGTTTAAATCATAAATAATATAAGTGCAAAAATACGAATACAATCCCCAAGGAACTGGTCTGACTCGTACAAAAGCAACTAAATAAATGTCTAAATATACAAGTCTGTAAGTCAATTGAACAACTCCCTAAATGGAACAATTTAAATACAGGATAGATGAGTCTCGGGGCAGCAGTTCGTCATATGCTCACCCTAGATACTCGCAAGGAGGGCCTCGGAAATCAGTCATGAGGAATGGAAGTAGAGCCTTTCACGTACTCTGCACTCAGAAAAGAATACAATAAGTTAGTATCAGTACAAACACTATGTACTGGTGGGTATCCTAGGCCGATAACTGTTAGCTAACATATATAAAGGAATAAACTGAAGAATAGACATGCTCACAATCAGTTACAAACACAACACAGTCTAAGAACAATTAAAGTATAGTAGTATCAAGTCATAGCCTATGTGAAAGTCTCTAATCCTCGAGTCCATCAAGTTTCTAAGTAAACACCTCTTGCATCAACCAAGGAATCAAGAGCAAATGTACCATACAATGATAAAAAAAATGCAATGCAAGTGAAATGTGATGATATGCAATGCACTGGCCAAATGTAGTCTCCGTACACACATGCTAAGGACAGAATACCTCCACGTCTTGATAGTCATGATCCATGGGGGACCCGTGAAGTCCATTTACCAGTCACTCTGCACACAGCCCAGAGATGACTCCACAACACCAACCATACAGCTAGCCATTCCGCCTACAGCCCAGAGATGGCTATGCTATCAAATATGTCACAAGAACCACATATGTTTCCTTCTCACTTATCGTCATCAACACCAATCACAGGTAATATCAATGTATTAGGGAAATGAGGATGAATGCAATGCAAATAAAAGTGTCAAGTGTATCATATCAATCCCAATCGTGCCACACCTTGATACATATCACAATATCAGTATCAAGTCAAGTCCTTTCCTCTATCCATGATAATGTCAAGATAAGTGAGAGAAAACCATATCATAATCACAATAAGGAAACTAAGTACAAGTCTAATATCACACACATCCGAACGAGCCTATAAATCACAAAGAGACGACAAGCCCACAAATCAGTCAACAATACCAGACCTAAGTAATCCATTCCAACTTCATACCCGAAGGCGTAACATGCTTTCTCCGATAGTAACTAACTCTACATACGCTTCGCTAACCGAAGTCTAACTAGAAGGTCAGCCGTAACCTACCTCGCTATCGAGCTGGAGCCAGGGACAATCAAACCTTTTCCTTGCCTTTTTGAAGAGCCTCCAAGTACTCAAAGTCTATCCATTATCGAATTCTAAGTTAGAAATAAGGAACAATGATACCCATATTGCTAAACTATCATTCGAACAAAAAAAAACTAAGAAAAAGGGGGAAAGCAGGCCAACAAGGGTAAAATGGGTATTTCATAGATAGAATGGATAACCCAACGTCCTAGAAGTTAAATTCAACCCCCCAATTGCTAAATTAGCACAAGAATTGGTCAATTTCATCATTCAAGTCAAAACTCCCAATTTGGATATAAACCCTAGCTTTCAATCTTTCAATTAATTAACTATAATGGAAGATTCCAATTGGTCACTAATTCATCAAATTTCATGCTTAGATTAGTCAAATCTATCAATAAATCTCATATTGAAAGACTAAATATCAAAGAATAAAGTTCAAAATCCATCTTCTTCCTTAAGTTTCTATAGATTATCTATCATGGATTTATGCTTAAGAAAGGTAAATGAATGAAATCTAGGTTAGAGAACTTACAATCGAGAGAAATCTTCTTAGAACTTCTTCAATTCGGCTTAAAAAAACTTAGGAACAACAAATGTGGGATTAATAAATTAAGGATTTAACTTAGCATTAAATAGGATTCTATTCTACGTCACCCGCCGCAGTGATAGAGGGTCCGCTACAGTGGGAACGCTCCCGCGGCTCACCCTTCGCCACAGCGTACCCGTTACAGTGGAGCCCTGTCCGCTGTAGCAGATTACTACGAATCCACTCCAACGAGCCATAGCGGACCAGGCCTTGCCTAGCCGGGTCCGCTACATCTCATAAAATGCCGACAAAGCGATCATCAGTCACCACAAAAATGCTGGTTTTTCACCAACTCCTTCCCAAAACCCGACGATCACTCGAGACCTCCCAAATACAAACCAGGCATGCAACCATACATAAAATGAGCTACAGACTCACTCCTGGTCTCGGAGTTCCCAACGGAGGTCTATTTGACCGGGTCAACACCCAATGGTCAAAGACCAACTATCCAACCAATAACCTAAATTGCTCCCGAGTGCCTTGGGAACCGAACTGAACATCCCAACAAGTCATAATCGAAAATCCAGACCTTTCAAAATTGAACAAGTTTTGAAAAAGTTTCATTTATCCAAAAGTCAATTATTTGTCGATTGTTTTTCACTTTAAGGCCCTATTTCACATAAGTTATCATAAATCTCACCCGATTACCTCAGAAACCGTTCCTTCCATCCCCGCGGGTCAAAATTATACTAATAAGGGTTGGGGGAAGTGTCAAAGGAGGTAAATGGGTCTAAAGCACTATAACAAACAAATGGGTCATTACAGAATAGGAGCTGATACCCTCTTTAGACAGACAGGTTCTGTTACGCCGCATGCTTTCATACGTTGAATTTTGTCGTAAGTTACTTGGCATAGACTTGGAAAATGAAATTATTTTTGAGGCTATAAGTGATTAACCATGTTAATCCTAAGTGTGCAAGAGTTTAAGATCATGTTTTGTAGGTATTGGAAGGATTAGAGGTTAAACGAATCGAAGAGAATACGTTTCAATGAAAATCATTTTTGAATGGGTGTTCTATGGGCCGTATTTTTTGTGAACTCCCACCGAATAATTGAAACAGTGGGGGTGGTGTACAATGTGTGATTTACAGTCCAAATATACGAACCGTATATTGATTTACGGTTCGTTTATCTAGACCATATATCAATGGTGGTGGACCCTCTTTTCTTGTATATATTTTGTTTGACCCCCATTTTCACTTCATAAATTATTCACTCAAGACCTCTTACACTCCAAAACCCTCTCCAAACATTCCAAAGTGAATTCAAGGTAGAATTAAAGATAAGAAACGTGAATCAAGTGTTAGAAGTTTCGTGGTGCTTGTTAGATCCTAGTTCTTCTTCTTGTGGTGAATTTGGAAGGTTCTACAAGGCGAAGCAGTCTCTGGTTAGGAGTTTTCTTGTGTTCTAAAGGTAAGATTTCATCTTTTTTTTTTCATGTATTTGAGCTTGTCCAAGTCCTAGCCAACTTGTTTGATGGGAAAATACGAAAAATATATCGTAAATCATATTCTTGTTGCCACTGGGTTGTGGACTATTTTGATGGCAGTTTTAATGTTGTTCAAGTGGCTGGAAAATCATGAAGAATAGATGTTGGTGGTGTTGTTGTTATTGTACTACATATTTATGAAGGAAAAGAAGTGTATAGAATAGTTGGTATACTATTGTACATTGGGTTGTTTTGAATGTATTCTTGAGTTGCTTTATGGCTAGAAATTCAGGGGAGATATTTGGAACTTGTTGCTGATGTTGTTGATCTTGTTGTTGAGTAATGAGAGTGTAAGAAATAAGGGAAGTGCTGCCCAATTTCTTAGAGATATGACCTTGTCGCTCGATATATGATATATACTTGTAATCCCCGAGTTAACAAGCGTATTGTCATTATTATAGGAGAAAGTGTTATGGTTTTAGTTCGTGTTGAGATTGATTAGACGGCAAGAGGTATGTAGAGGACATTCCTTATTTAATTGGAATGAATCCATAATAAGAGAGAGTCGAATAAGTCGTATAAAAGAAGTGTATATCGTAGAGTTCTTATATCTAAAAGTGCTTCACTTTCCGTATATTATATCATGTCTTGTCGAGAGAGTTCCTGTCCACTCCATGCTTACTCCATGTTGATAGAGAGATAGCGGATCATATATATATATATTGTTGTATGTTTTTACTATATACATGATATACAGTGTTATACACATATATATAGATTGATGCCTAGCCTATATGGCTAGAGAGAGTATCCTTATGCCCGGCCTATACTATCGGAGAGAGTACCCTTATGCCCGACCTATATGGTCTGAGATAATATCCTTACGACCGGCCTATACGTTCAAAAAGAGTATCCTCATCCCCAGTCTATATAACTGGAGAGAGTATCCTTATACCTAACATTATGGCTGAATAGATACACCGAGACCTATATATGGCCGGCTAGCTATATATTACTATATCGTTATGTGTTGAGTCAGAGCAGGTAAGTATATCTCACAGTATTCTTTGACTTTCACTTCACTATGTATTTCAGTTCAGTCGTCCAGTTGTCTTACATACTCGATACATTATTTCGTACTGAGATCCCTTTGCCAGGGTCGCTGCATTTCATGCCTGTAGTTTTTTATAGACAGCCGGATAGATAACCCCAGTAGACAGAGCCATGCATCAGCTTGGTTGGTAAGCTCCATTTCATCTGGAGTTACCAGGTCAATATTTTGGGAGTTATTTTTGTATATATAGACATGGTGGGTAGGTCGGGGCGCTATCCCGACCACAGTACAATTCTATTATCTCTAGAGGCTTGTAGATAAGTTCTGTATGTTTTCTTCACCTTTAAAAGAAAACACATGTTATGCATATCACATTTACCATCGTCGTTAGCCCACATCCGGGTAATCATCGCACGCTGCCCACTAGTGGTGTCATGTCTTTCCATCTAGGCACGGTGTAATCATAAGCAGCCCGCATTAGCGGTGACATGTCTGGCCATATAGGCACGGTGGAATCGTATGCAGCCCGCCTTCGCGGTGACATGTCCGGCCATATAGGCACGGTGTAATCTCATCATCATACACATCTCATAAAGTATGCATAAGAAATCAATTAAATACTACAACTCTATCGGGGTGACGTAAGGTCGAGAACTCCCGATTTACATATGGAGTAATCATAATCATCATACCTCACCTTGGAGGAACTAGCATCGTAAGGTGGGTCTAGCAATAATGGATAACATCAAAGAATCGTACAAAGATCATTAAATTTGTAGAAATGTCATATCATACGCTTTGGAATTTCTAGACTTAGACTCGTCATCATCATTGTCATTTTCATAACATATCTCTTATCTCTATCTCGTAAGAAGCTCTTTATAAACATTGACTCATATTTTTCGAAATGTAAGGAGGTCACAGAAAGATAGAGGAAGTCATGTCATAGGAATCATGCCTTAGAAAAGAAGGGACTAGCCTTACATACCTTTTCGCCTTTCTAAATTGCCGACTATACGCTTCCTTCCAAGTTCGTAAGTCTACATTCAAAGGAATTCGTGCTAAGATTAGATAATCAGAGGCATACTTAGGCTTAAGCTAAAGCTAACGAAAATTGGGCAGCATCTTCTCTGTTTCTACAACATCCCCCATATGATGTAATAGCTCCCAAACATCAATAACAACATCACAATATCATAATCAACAATCTTCATCAATCATATATTATTCAATTCTCCCAATTCCATTTCAAATCATCCATAACTAAAATTACCACATTACATCGTATTCGTCAAAACACAATGCTTCTTCAACACCCTTAATATCGTTTGCAACAAGATTATATTCATAATACATCAAGAGTCATGATTTATGTCAACTACTATTCAAGAATACCATTATTTTCACATTTGAGCTCTATATTCTATTTCCTTCCATAGTACAAGTCTTTCAACCCCTCAATATTCTAAATAACATGAAAGGATCATAAAACTTACCTTTGATTATGTAGGAACAAGTTTTAGATGGAAATGGTTCACTTGAAGAAAACCCTAGCTTCCATTCCAAAGAGATCCCTTGCTTCCATCCACTTTAGTTAGCATTCTTGCACTTGATTCTACTACCTTTTGGTGTTTGATCTTTGATTTCACCTTAGATTTGTCTTGGTATACTTGGAGGAAGGTTCTAAGACTTTTGAGAGTGTGGAAGAAGCGGGAAATGAGAAATAAGAAGAAGAGTCGTGCATATACGGAAAAATAAAATCTGACCTGATCCGAAATCTACGGCCTATTATACGGGCCGTACAAATTATACGGTCCGTATAAAGGACCGTACATTTCCTCCAGAATTTCATCCTTCTCTGGGAGAGTTTTACGGACTGATATACGGGCCGTTTAAATTATACCGCGTATAAATTATACGGTCTGTATAAAGTACTGTACAATCCACAATTTCCCGAAACTTGTCCTCGTCGCTTCATTTTGTCTCCAATCCTTATGGAACCATATTGGCACTTGTTTAACACTTCATTAACAATCTAAGGGGCATTATAACTCTTCTTTAAGACATCATTAAGTCAACATTAACTCGGTACTTTGCAACTCCTTTCCGAAACACAACGTATGCTTCGCCTTTCTTAACGAACTTTCTTCTCTTGCTTCAAATGTCTTTGAAACCTTAATTAGAACCATTTAGCAACCTTACTTACACGTACAAACATCATACACTTCTTACCCCGCGTTAGTCTATTCAATGTGCAACACTGTGTAACGACTTGAAATTTTTTGAGGTGTAACAATTGTGTTGGGACTTATAGGAGGATAGTGTTGTGATGAGAAGTTAATATGATCTTCTTGGTGAAATTGAGATACAAATAATAATTTGATTATTGAAAATAATGTGACACTAGATACGAATATATATATATATATATATATATATATATATAAAGGCTCATTTGACCGGGTGTGAGGATGAGGCCTAGATATGAACAGGCACATTTGACCGGGGGTGAGGATGTGGCCTAGTTGTGAGCTCGGGTTTGAGGAGTGAGTCCGGAACGAGTGGTACATGGATACCATGGGTCCCCTGCTAGTTATGACTACTGAGCAATGGCATCAGTTAGCATGTGTGTACATCGCGTATATAGTTATTGTTGGTAGACTTGTTCCATTGTTTGCTTCTGTTGATTTGATTCTTGTTATCATTAGGGTACTTGATTCTTAATATCCTTGGTTGACTTGTTGTTGGGTTATTGACTATGTGTTGTTGACTGGCATGTCTATTTTATTGATTTTGTGATGTATGCATGATACTAATCTTAGTCGGCCTATGATATCTACCGGTACATAGTTTTTGTATAATACTACCTTGCTAAATTCTTTTGAGTGCAAATTGTGATCCAGAGAATGCCACCCGACCTCATATCTAGCGTTGAGTCCATTTGCTGGCAGATTTAAGGTGAGCTTCGAGGACGCCTAAGATCTTCTTTTATGATGTCTTTTTCTATTCCGGACATTGTTGGTTATTTATTTAGATAGATTACATTCCTTAGACATGTTCTAGATTAGAGTCCTTGTACGGTGACTTTCATATTGTGGGGTTTGTAATAGTTAGGACTTTCGCATTTACTTTATTTATATATGGCATGACTTAATTTGATTTATCTTGTACTTGAATGGTTAATAACTGATTGAATTGGTTAATATAAAAATGGACTTGAATGAATAGAGGGCTTACGTGTTGGTTCGCCCACTAGGAGTTAGTGTTCTTTGCCAGTCATGGTGGGTTGGGTCGTGACAGTAATTTGTGCATGGCATGTCCATTGAAATTAAATTATTTGATTCATGTGAGATATATGGACAATTCTCTTTCGGTGAGGGCATATAGTTGGCAATAGATTTGTGAAGTGTTGGATTCTTGGTAAAGTAGCATGATTGTTCAGTTCAGTTGCGTGTTTGAGTCATGTATTCTTGAAAGTAAGATTGTTCTTGAGAAGGTTGTTTGTTGGTGTTTAAACCGAATATTTTGATTATTGGCATGACTTTCATAAGGATTTGCTCAATGTGTTTTTGAAAATGGCCTTATTAACCGAAGCCCGATTAGACCTGTTTGAGTGGCATGGTTATGAATTAGTGACAGGTTGGTAAGTAGTAAGTGTTTTCTCAAGGGCGAGCAAAGTCTAAGTGGGGGAGGGGGAGGGCGGTGATATTTGGAACAAATATCCATATTTCGCGTTACTTTCCCTCTAATTCTTAGCACTTTAATCGCTTTCTTTAAAAAGAAATCGTTATATTCGAGCATATGTTGGTATGTTGTGTGATTAGGTACAACGAGATAGAATGAAGGAAATCCGAGCATTTTGGGTGTATTTGAAGCTTATTTCACTTGGACGAGTGACGAGGGGAGTGTGCAAGACTTAGAGCAAAAAATGGACAAGTGAGGGCAGTCGTGCGATGTACCCATGCCGCACAAGCATCGCGCAACAAAGCATTTTCTGTCCAAAGTTATGCAGGCGATAAAAGACACTCACGCGAAGGGATCACGTAGCGCGGGCCCTCGCCCAGTTTTCCCGATTTGATCGGGATTTGGTTTTAATTATGAGAGACTTTACTGTAGACTATAAATATAGGTTTTTCCATTATAAACGACGGCTGAGACATATTCTTGGCCATAGTAATCCATCGTCCTTAGGTCTATGTCTTTTCTTCTAAGTTTTGGTCACAAAACCCTATGTTCTTCATGAATTTTTTCTTCTTTTCGCGAATCATGAGTAGCTAAACTCTCTAATTCTAGGGTTGTTGCAAAGACATGATAGTTGGTTTGACGAAAATTTCGATCTATTTATTTCCATCCTTTGGGTTGCTTATTTATTCTTATGCTTAATTGTTTAATTACTTAATCAATAGTTAAACACTATATGTGGCGTGTGAATTGAACTAGAGATATTGAATTTTCATGCTTAATATGAATAAATAGAGCTTTTTCGAATAATCATTTCGCTATTCAGGATAGGAATATAACCTTTAGCCATACTTAGTTGGATATAGATTTATCAAATACGTTCTTGTTATTTTCTGATGACCATAGGAATATAGGCTTTGGAGTAGCTTGAATAGACGTGTGAACAACTCGAAAGATACTCATAAAGTAATAATTAACTCGTCAACTAGTAACCCAGGAAATAAGATAGGTAGAATTGTCAAAAATCTGAATTAGATTGTCAAAAGCCATGACCCTGGAACTCTTTCTCATCTGATAAATCTAAAGAACTTCATTCTAGTCATATTCTGTTCCCAATCTCTTGTTTTATATAATTACATTAAATAGTTAGTTTAGTTACCATAAACATCTTGATTTCACTCTCTTGAATAGTTATGATTGAATTTGAATTACTAAACAATAGAAAGTACAAGTCTATGTAGGTACGCTATCTGGACTTTAATTCTATATTACTTGTACGACTGCATAAAATTGAGCGTGCATTTGGGAGAAACAGTGAGCATGGGCAGTTTAGATTTGTTGTATGTCGAAGAGTGTCCTTTAGATATGGATTTTCAGTCCTTGGCTAATCAATTTGTGAGGCTTGAGCCTGGTGGAATTCTAGCTTGTTATGGAGGCGCGGTCTTCTTTATTGAAGCAGATTTGGTCTCAGAGTAAGCAAAAGAGTTATACGGACTTGAAGGCTTATGATTTGGAGTTTATGGTTGGAGAGCAAGTCCTGTTGAAGGTGTCACCCATGAAAGGTGTAATGAGATTTGGGAAGAAAGAGAAATTGAGTCCGAGGTTTATTGGTCCGTTTGAGATTGTTTAGCGTATTAGGGAGGTGGCTCATGAGTTTTCTTTACCTTCGGCTCTTTTGGGTGTCCATAAAGTTTTCCATGTTTCGATCTTTGAAGAAGTACTATTCAGATTGTTCTCATGTGATTCGGTAGGATTTAGTGTTGGTTGGTTAGAAGCTGGCTTATGAGGATGTCACGACCCAAAATCACTAGTCATACGGGCACCTACCATTTTCCACCTGCCCAAGTATATACACAAAAGAGTAATACCAATAGACTGCGGCTCCGAAGCAAATGGAGCACTTCTGAGACTACGCTGATGAAGCTTCTAAGGATCCGATCCGTCTCCCTGCTTCCCTGCGGGCATGAACACAACGTCCACAAAAAAGAACGTCAGTACGAGCAATGTACTGAGTATGCAAGGCATGAATAGTAACATGATAAAAGCATGAAGAATAGCATAACATAAAAGAACCTTTTATACCTCATGATACCGTTTAAGACATTCGTCATGCTTACTTTACCTTTTTTTTCTAGGCGAACGTTTCATATATCCACATGCATATCTATACAACACCGTACCCGGCCATATAGACTCGGTATTATCCGTACCCAACCTTAGTAAGGTTCAGTAATATTCGCACCCAACTGCAGTGGTATGCGCGCAATAGATATCATACCCGGCCATATAAGCTCGGTAGTATCCGTACCCAGCCATAGTAAGGCTCAGTATCATAAAATAGCTATATACATATATGATATAAATAGCATGCATGACAGCCTAAACAAGAGCTACTACCTTATCAGAGTGACGTAAGGTCGGTAACCTCCGATATGTCATTATGGAACCATCATGATCGCTATATCTCACCTCGAAGGAATAAGTAACATAAGGTGAGATAAACAACAATGAATAAAATCAAGAAAATTATGAAATAAGCTCAATATTCTCACAATAGCATCAAATCCATAAGCTTTGGAATCTCTAGAATGGGATCATCATCATCATCATTATCATCATAGAAAACATCTATCTTGGCATCTTAAGAACTTTAAGAATCACGAACTTCTAGATTTTGGGGGATAAGGATGTTATGGAAAATATGTATGGGTTCATAAGAAAAGAATCATGCCTTAAGAAAGAAAGGGTTTAGCCTTAACATACCTTTTTGGTCTCCTACTACTTAACGCTTATCCTCTCAAGCTCGTAGATCTACATTCAAGAGAATTCATACTATTGTTAGGCTTATCGTCACATGCTTATCTTAAGCCTTCAAATTAAATTCTTTTAGAATCTGCCGAAATACGGGCAGCATCTGTCCTGGTTATATCCCTAGCCCGAAACCACAATACAAAATACCAACAACAATAACAACAACACTTACATCAGCAACATCATCATCAACACCAAAATACTCCATAAAACATCCCTCACGATGTTTTCCCAATGTCTCAACTAATCACTAGCCTTTACGAAGCCTTAACAACTAAATCTCCATAACACCATTCATAATATCAAAAATAGAGAGTATCTTTACCTCAATAAAAGTTGGAAGTGCTTGAAATCTTATTTATCTTCAATAGATTCCTTCATCCAATCAAGATCTGATGTTTAGAATAAGAGCTACAAAATCCTATACACTTCCCGAGCATCGTTGATGGCTAACTTTAACACTTTATGACCAAAATTTGCATATGGACTTGTAGGAAAATGTATGTATGTTGTGGAATGGTCTAGAGTTGGAAAAATGACCAAAAAAATTACCAAAAGGGCCCTTTTATACTTGCCAAGGTCGGTTCCACCGAGCTATAATGTTCGCGCACTCTAGCTGCGCACTTCTCTGTTCCGCCGGTCTAACTTGTAACGTCCATAACTCTCTATTCTAATGTCATATTGATGAGCAGTTTATTGTGTTGGAAACTAGACCTAATGAACTTAAATTTAGGCTTTTTTTCCACCTCAAAACTCCTGATATACTAGGAGATATACTTCTCTAAATTTGACCCAAAATTCTGTCAAATTTTTCCAAATTTTTGACAAACTTATTTTCTTCGAATTGCTTTATCCCAGAACCTTTAGACACTTACTTAACACTTGTTAAGAGTATTCCTTAAGCTTATAAGGGTTTTATGACCTCTACGAGCTTACGTTAGTTTACCTACGACGCAAACGGCGCGAAAATTTTTGAGGTGTAACAACATCCATGGTGGTCATTGAAGATGAAGCCTCCAAGTATAAGTCTCACTCATGTCAAAGTCAGATTCAGATAATAGTGAGGAGAGTGATGAAGTGGAAGAGGTAAAGTTCTTGGTGGTAAAGAAAAACCTGAAAGCCTACTCTCTCAATAAACTCATGTCACTGTCAGGTGTGTTAATTGATGCCTACCATGCCTTAATTGCGGAGAAGGATGTACTAACTCTTAAAATCAGTAATTAAGAACTTGAAAGAAAAAATTCGTTGGCGACGATTGGAGAGATGAGAGAGCAGGTTGATGAGACCAATTAGCTAAATATTTTCCTGGAAGGTCAAATAAAAAGGGATACAGGAGAGTCTCTTAAAGGGAAGGGTAAAGCTAGTAAAATTTACTTGGAACTTGAAGATGAGATCAAAAAGGCAAAACTAAGTCTCACTACTGAAGCCGAGAGGAGCAAGCAATTGAAGGAAGACTTAAACAGAATTAAGTTTGATCTTGATAAAAATCTCAAGTAGACCTGGTCCTCTGATGTAATTACCTCCATGTACTTGAATAAAGGAAGCGGTAGGGAAGGGATTGGTTACAAGAAAACACCCTACAATCCCCACAGCAAGTGTGTCTTCACCACTGAAAATTAGTTGTGCACTCATTGCGGACAAGGAGTCTTGCAAAGCAAGAATTGAATCTTTTTAGAGGAACAGAGACTTCATCAAAAGAAAAGAAAGTTTGGGCACAAAAGGAACTGGTTCTAAAAAAAAGGACCTCAGAAGAAGAAAGGGAATGTATTGCCTGTTTGGACGAAAAGGAACTTGATCCATCCCTTCTATAACTATAAAGGAACCAAGCTGGTTGGGGTTCCTAAATCCAAACATTGACCCAATCTGTCTCGTCTCTCACACCTGTCTTAAAATGTTATCTCGGACACCTTAAATGCATCTCTCGTGTCTTTCTCTCTCTTCACTTACCAAAATCATCAGACCGTCGAACTTCTCATTCTCTTTTCTGTCCTATAGAAGGTCGTCTGAACCAACTCCTATCTTATCAATCTTATCAGGTACAAATATCTCCAAACCCTCCTTCAAGCCAAATCAAAATGAACTCCCAACCGTTATCCTTAGAGCACTCAATCTCCTCTAACTATAGTATACCGTTGAATCTTGAGGAAAGTAAGGCAGATATATACCTGATATCATCAAACTTCTCTTCAAAAGAATCGAACAAAACAAGCGGACAAGTTGAAGTGGAAAGAGATAACATCGATAACTCTGAAGGACAACAGGTCAGAAATTTATCAGGAAAGAAAGGCTGCAGATGTCGTACCCACCTCTCACCCTGAGAAGAAAACTTGGTGTCCCATCTGTGTTAAAGCACCTGGTGCCTCAAAAGAAAACTTAGGAGAAATTGTTGACTCTGATGGTGATATCATACGTCGTTCTGTGTGAAGTCAGATCTCTGGGGGTTTGAAGGAAAACAAGAAAAGGAAATCAAAGGAGATAGGAGGAGAAAAAAGTGATACTCAATCTGCTTCACAAAAGAAACGGAGAACAAGTGTCGTTGAGAGACATGAAATCGAAGTAAGAAAGGAACATCTCCAAACATAGAAAATTCTCTTTGGGATAATGATTGATATTAACCTGGATAAGGATACTGGGATAAAAGAACCGTGGGAGATGGTGGAATTTCAAAAGTGGACTCATCTTCTTACTCTACCGGCTCCTTGTATGTATGAAGCAGAAGTAATGGAACTATCTACATATCTACTTCATCTTGATGATGGTGCTCTGGCCCTAACAGTGAATGTGATAGACTTTGTGCTGACTGAAGCAGTGTTAGCCAAAATCTTAGGAGTACCAACCGAAGGGCTGAGGGATGTGACTGGAACGGCTTCCAGCTCCTTCAAAAATGTGATTGTTAAAGAAGGCAGGTCAGTTCCTCGTCAAAAAGGATCTCGAGCCCACTTGTCAACTGGTTTTCAAGTTTATGGACAAGGTGCTCATACTAAGAAGTGGAAGAGATGGCAGTGTCACTTCAAAACATATGGTACTCATGGAATCTTTGTCAACTCTTGAACCGATCAATCTACTAGCAATCATGCTCAATCACATGGTCAATGCAGTGACCACTAGTGAAAATAATCCTATTCTTTCTTATGGCTTTTTCCTGACAATGGTCCTTGGGCATTTTAATGTGACGACTGGCAAAGCCACCTTGGGAACAGTGGAGAATATGATCTCCATGGCCACTTTGAAAAATTGTGGTGTGCACCTAAAGGACCAAGTTCCACCATCTATGTTCCCACCAAAGCACTGAAGGCAACACATGCAGAAATTAAGCAGCTGAAAAGTGAGAAAGCTCTTCTAAGGGATCAATTGAAGATCAAAGTGGAAGATCTCAGGAACCAAAATGGTCCAAGATCAGGGTGCATGTATTGAGAAAATTGACAATCTTCTTCAAGCCTTGGATCACCCTCAGTAATAAGCTCCTAGCATTTTTCTCCAGTCTTTGTTCCCTTCCCTTGTCTTCCTCTGGTTGATATCTTAAACCCTATATTCCCTGCCCTTCTTATCTGACTGGCACATTAGTAGTTTACTTTGACATATGCTTGTACTGTTTGAACTACTGCCTATTCTTGGGCTTTTACATTGTTTTTATGCACTATTGCTTGCTTGCTCGTTTTGATCCTGCTTGTAATATTTTCTGCTTGTACCTCTTATAGGCTGCACTGTGCTAGCTTTTCTGATGATGCCAAAAGGGGGAAGATGATGAATATCGTGCATATGTAGTGATGTAGTAAAAATGGGGCGATAGGATCACTGTGTTTATGAGAAAGAATGCAATGGATGTGCTGGCTGACATGGTTGATATGCTGTGACTAAGGGGGGAGAATTGGAAGATTGATATGTGCCAAAATTCAAGGAGCCTTTAGTGGGAGACCTGGTCTTCTAGTTCACAGTAGAAATGTGTTTTGTTGTTAATATGCTCCAGGTGCTCTAAAATGATGGTCTGCTTCGTAGAGGGAACATCATCCTATGAGTTTGTCATCATAAAAAAGGGGCAAAATTGATAATTCAGAGTGCATTCGTGTTTTGATGATTGTCAAACTGTTTCGAACGATAGAGACCCGTCCGTGTCCGTTTCTCGTGCACCTTGCACTATGGGTAGAGATAACTGTATAGCCGAAGACACTTGCTACACATTAGTACAACTGTGAGTTGGCCCTGATTTAGGTCAAAGTGAATGAGTGGTCTCTATCCATCCCACATTCTTCCCACTATATATATAACATGTTGCAACATATTGTGCATCACTTGAAAAACCTAAAAATCACCTAAAATGTACAGTTGTCATAACACTATCCAAGTGTTCAACAAAGCTAACAAACTGAAGGATCTGTTTTCAACACTGAAGATGCTTTATTCTC
The DNA here is from genome assembly GCF_029784015.1 of Lycium ferocissimum. Lineage (NCBI taxonomy): Eukaryota > Viridiplantae > Streptophyta > Magnoliopsida > Solanales > Solanaceae > Lycium > Lycium ferocissimum. The sequence goes on along the minus strand of NC_081348.1, from coordinate 64,386,752 downwards.
TTAATTTGTTTAAAGCTTTGTTTCATGTGCTTTAACTTGTAAACCTACTCTTCTTTTATAAGAAGTTGTTGCAGGTACTTCAAATTCTTAGTAGTTGTTAGGCAGTTTACCTTTCAATCTATTAAGTGGTACCCTTGGCTAGTGTTTAATCTAAGGTGTATTAGTTGGGTTTGGCTAGAGGTAGTCAACCTTAGTGTCCTTGGTTAGAGTTAGTTAAGTGGAGTTTCTTACAGTCAGAGTATTGTAAGTGTGGAGGGACTATGGGAGTTAGTTCCTAGGTTGCAAAAGCATTATTGTAAGGGTGAGGGATTATGGGAGTTAGTTCCTAGCTTACGATAGAGTTGTAACCTGAAGTTGCTTGATGTAGTAGAGTTGAAATCCTACTAGGATAGGTCGTGGTTTTTAATCCCTTGAGCAAGGAGTTTTCCACGGTAAAATCTTGCCTTCTATACTTACTGCATTGCATCAGGGAACTTGTACTCAACTAGCTCCCTCATATATTATTTGGTGGACGCACAACCTCTAACTGATTTGTATTATGTTGTTGGGTTGTTTGATGACCCTTAGTGGTCTATGGGATGTAGTATAAATAGGGGAGGTGCTGCCCGTTTTCTCGTAGGATATGTTGTTAGTAAAATATGATGGTTGCAACATTTATAATGATGACAGTATCGTTTTACTTATTGTAGACTCAAGAAAATTGTGTTAAGCTAGGTGGTTGATTGAAGAGGAGATTACAAGTTACGTTAACGCTATTCCTTCCCCTTGGCATGATTAGAATGAAAGAAATGTAACGAACGATATCCATAATGGTTTTATTCTTCAAAGGTGTTAGATGATTATGTTCTTGTTTCTATATGACGGTTCCTATGTTATCTTATAATCCATTGATCCTTGAAAGAGCTTATGTTGATGATGTTAGATCCATAATGATAATCAGTGGTGCAAGGACCTTACGTCACTCCAATAGATTCAGATTGTCTTCTTATCATTCATACATTATGTGTATATATATATGTATCTATTTTATGACACCGAGCCGCACTATAGTCAGCCGGGTATGGAACCTATTGTGCACACCACTGCAGTTGGGTATGGTATGATGATGATAGCCCCAAAGAGCATCTTAATAATGATGATGTAGCCCCACAGTGTGGCTTATATATATGTATATGTTTTAAAAGAAAGCATGCATGTCATATGCCCTCAGAGGCATTCAGATGGACAGGTTGACTCTATTTTATCTCATGTTACCTTTATGTCTTTATTATGTTATTTCTCATGCCTTACATACTCGGTACATTATTCGTACTGACGTCCCTTTTGTCTGGGGACGCTGCGTTTCATGCCGCAGGTCTTGAGATACAGGTTGACGGCCCACTCAGTAGGATACCAGCTCAGCAGACAGTGTTGTTGCACTCCACTTGTTCCAAAGTTGCCTTGTGAGTCAGTATGATTATATGTATGCACATGTATTGGTATGGCGGGGCCCTATCCCAATTACGTTATGTCATGTACTCTAGTAGAGGCTTGTAGATAGTTATGTACAGTCAAATGTTGTATGGCCTTGTCGGCTTATGTACTATTGCATAGATGTATATGACGGCCCTGTCGGCCCGTCCAGTATGTCCAACTTGTTATGTAGTTATGTCCTTTCAGAACTGTTTTATTTCAGTCTATCATTTCTGTGAGTCAGCAGGTTATCTCATGGCATTCCTAATGGCCCACCTATGTTATGATTACGCTACGGATGTATGTCTAGTGGTACTCGGCAAGTAAGGCCAGGCGCGCATCATGGCCGTCTAGTTTGGGCAGTGACAGGTACTCCCCAAAAGACCCATAAGATCTAGCTCCCTTGTTCTGGCCCCTATCACGCTCTCGATCAGCTCGCTGCTGCTACTTCCGCTCCTCTAAACCCTGAGCATATGCCTGAATACTAGGGATATCCATGCCCTCCTGAAGTGAGGCCGTCATACAATTATTAATCAAGTGCGGCCCAAGTCCAATCACAAACTGGTGTACGCATACCTAGCTAGTGAGTTAAAGAGAAGGCTGTACTCCCGTATACTCATATTCCCCTAGCGTAAATACAAAAACCTATCAACTCGAGCCCGTTGGGCCTCTACTAGCAAATAGTGTCGAAAGAAAGCCTCTGTGAACTCCTGCCATACTGTTGGAGGTGCATTAGCCCCTCTAGACAACTCCCAGGTCTCATACCACTGGACAGCAACATGTCCCAAATGGTAGGAAGCCAATTCTACTGACTCAGTGTCTGAAGCATGCATTACCCTCAATGTCCTCAACATACGATCTATAAAATTCTATGGGTCCTCATCTGGCTTTGATCCAAAGAATACTGGAGGATCCAAATTAATAAAGTATCGAACCCTAGCACTAACAGCCTTGTCAATATAACCAGTACCCGTACCCTGACGTTGGGACTTACCCTGGCCCGTATCTATTGGTGGCACTCGAATGATACCCATATCGTCGCAGCCTTGCCTTTCTGGCTGGCTGAAGTTCTCCTCGTCACAGGCATCGCTGAAATCACAGTATGTTATTAGAAAAGAAATCCTGTTGGGGCGGTTCTAACGCACAATCTATGATAAAAAAGAAGGACAATCTTCCTAAATGTCCTGTAGCCTCCTATTTATAAGTGTTGTGCACAACACGCCATAAACAAGACTCTGTTAGACACGACTTATAGACAACCCTAGGACGTAACTAGTCTGATACCAAGTTTGTCACGACCCAAATCGGAGGGCCATGACAGCACCCGAGCCCCACCTACGGAGCACCACTAATTATGCTTTCATATCATAATCATAAACAAGAGTGGACCTCAAGGGTCATCAAATTGAAATCTACTAAATCTTGAGAGAATTATGTTGGAAAGGAGATAAGCCCAAAAAGACGTACTATACAACTATGCTGGACAAAACCTGTGCAAGCCGACAAGGACACCATGAAATACTATACAGTAAAAATATAGGTCAAGCGGGCCATACAATGTCTAACTATATCATGACAGTCAACAAGCCTCTACAGGAGTGTATGACATAAAGAGTTCGGGATAGGGCCCCGCCATACCCGTATACACACAAAAGCATTGTGTACAAAAAATACAACAGCAACTCTGGGACAAGAGGAGTTCTCCAATATCAGTTGAACAACAACCTACAGTGGCAGATCGTCAATCTGTCTACCTGAACCTGCAGGCATGAAACGCAGTGCCCCCAGAAAAAGGGACTGTTACACTTTGAAAAATTTCGCATCGTTCACATTGTAAGTAAACTAACGTAAGCCCAAAGTGGATAGGGAGCCCTTATAAGGCTAAGGAGGATATCTAATAATTTTAATTATGTACCTTAAGGTTTCGGAGTTAAATGAATTGGTGGAAGCAAGTTCGTTGAAGACGAGAATTGGTGTCATGTTTTTGGAAGGTTTTGGATCATTTGTGCTATAGCTTTCTCAGAATTAGCTTGAGATGGAGTTATAGGGCTCCTTATATGGTTAATTAAGTTTTACACAGGTGTCAAGAAGGTGTCATAAGGATTGGAGGTCAAACGAATCGAAAAGAACGCATTTTTCGCGAAAATTGGAGTTTGTGGACAGTTTGCGACCGCATACTGAGTTTTTTGTGCAGCATACTGGCTGAAAACTCCCATTTTTTGGGGACCTTACTGCCCAGCACCTCCCCATTTTGTGGAGGGAGTATGAGGCCGCAAGTTCAACTTGCGGTGCCGCATCTCCCCCACAACACGGGGCGGAGGGGCGGTTTCAAGCCCTTTTTAAACTCCAAAGGATCCCATTTTTTATATCCACTTTCCACACTTCTCTATCCATATTATTAGAGTGTTTTTGAAGGTTCTCCATCTTTACAAAACCTTTGAAATCATCCAAAGAGAAGATCAAACTCCAAAACCTGAAGCTGACTCATGGAAGATGATTGTTCTTGCTTAGATTTGAAATTGTGGTGAATTTGATCTTGGAAGAAGTTGGGTGAGGTGAAATTCTTCTAGTAAAAGGTATGTTCTTCATATTATTCATTATGATTGAGTTGATTTAAAGGTTTAACAAGTCTTGAAGAGAAAAAGGAATCATAGTAGAGAGGTCATAAGGTATTAAGTTGGAGTGGATAACTATGGGTTGATTTTAAAAGGGGATTTTGGATCGACTTGCGTTTAATTTGAGTGAAATATCTTGATTATGGTATTTTTGATGTTGTTATTGTTGATTGGGAATTATTTTAGAATTTGGTGGAAGTAGATGGAATAAGGGAAGTCTTTGTCCAATTTTCGTTAGCTCACAAATTACTCTAGTTTGATCTCATGAGAGTTTTCAAGGCTTAACTCTAGTATGAATTATCTTGAATGTAGAATTACAATCTTGGGAGGATAAGTGTTGAGTAGTTAAGGAGACGACAAGGTATGTTAAGGTTAACCCTTTCCTTCTTATGGCATGGTCACCTTGATACGAATATAGATTTATGCAAATGTCCACCATAATGACTCCATTCCTAGAAATACTGAGAAGCTTATGGTTCTTGATTTTCCTATGATAGTATTGATCTTTACCTTATGATTATTGATCTTATTTATTGATGTTGATCTCATCTTATGGTTATTATTCCTTCAAGGTGAGATATGTTCATGATGATAGTTCCATAATGATGATAGGAGGTTTACCGACCTTATGTCATCAGATAGATTTATAGCTTTTATTGGGCTCTCATGCATGCTTTATATATATGTATGTATTTTCTCACACCAAGCCGCGCTATAGTCAGCTGGGCAAGCAAGTAAATGTGCACACCATTGCAGTGGGCAGGATATGATATTACCCCGGACACGGGATGATGATGATGATATGAGGATAACACCGAGCCTATATGGCCGGGTACGGTATTATATATGTATGCATGAAAATGTATTTTTTTTTTAAATAATAAAAATAAAAAGCTAAGCATGCATGACATCTGCCTTAAAAGGCATTCAGATGTACAGGTTATTTCCCTTATCTCATGTTTCTTTCATATCCTTATTATGTTATTATTCATGCCTTGCATACTCAGTACATTACTCCTACTGACGTCCTTTTGCTGTGGACGCTGCGTTCATGCCCACAGATAGACAAGGAGACGAACCAGATCCCTAGGCTGCTTCATCAGAGATTGTACAGGAGCGCTCCATTTGTTCCGGAGCTGTGGTTCAGCTGGTACTATTCTTTTGTGCATATATTGGCATGGCGGGGTCCTGTCCCGCCCTTATGAAGTTATTCACTCCATATAGAGGCTCATAGAAAGATGTATATAGTTAGATGTTCTATGACCTTATCGGTTCATATTTTGTATATCATTTTTGGCAGCCTTGTCGGCTTATTTATATATGGGCATAATTGGAGGGTGAGTATATAGATGTGCAGATATCTCTTAAACTCGTGTCCCTTATAGACTATGATATTTATGAGTTAGTTTTGTGGCCCACATGGATGTGATTATGACCCTTACAGACTATGATATTTATGAGTTAGTTTTGTGGCCCACATGGATGTGATTATGAAATGTATGTTATGAGGTACTCGGTAGGTTAGCTCCGAGGGCCCGTCCTGGCCCTCTGGCCGGGTCGTGACAAAAGTAGTATCAGAGCAGTTTTTCCTAGAGTTGGTCTACGAGCCGTGTCCAGTAAAGTCTTATTTATGGGTGTGAAGCGCGTCACACTTATAAACACGAGGCTGCGGGGCATTTAAGAATGATTGTGTAACATCTTCGAGATTTCGTGTCGTTTGCATGATGAGTACTCTAACGCAAGCCTAAAAGTGCATATGAAGCCCTTATAAGGTTAAAGAATGTTATCTAACAATTCCAAGTATGTATCTTAAGGTTTCAGAGTCATACGAAGCGGCGGAAGTAAGTTTGTTGAAAGATTGGAATTTGAGTCATGGTTTGGGAAGATTTCGTATCATTTGAGCTATAAATTGTCTAGCATTTCCTTGAGGGGGAGATATAGGGCCCCTTAGATTGTTAATGAAGTTTTATACAAGTGCGAAGAAGGTTCCATAAGGATTGGAAGTCAAACGAATCGAAAAGAATGCATTTTCGCGAAATCAGGAAAATTAGACAATGTGCGGCCTCATACTCAGTATACTATTGGCCGCCAACTTGCCAAATTGTCTGGCATCACTACCCAATATCCTCCCTAGGGAGAGGAGGGGAGGTGCGGTCGCACACTCAGTGTGCTGAGCCGCATCTCCACCGCACACTTAAGCGGGAGGGCATTTTTAAAACATCTTTGAGTCTCAAAAGATCCCATTTCTCATATCCGCCTCCCACACTCTTATCTACACATTATTAGAGGGTTATTGAGAGTTCTTGAAGGTTCCATAGCATTCCAAACCTTTCTATATCATCAAGAGAGAAGATCAACATCAAAACATCAAAGATAATCCATGGAAGATGATGGTTCTTGCTTCTCCCCAAAGTTGTGATGAACTTGATCTTGGAGGGAGTTGAGTAAGGTGGAGGCACTAAATTATAAGGTATGTTCTTCATTTTATTTACATGATTGAGTTGATGTAAAGGTTTAGTAACTCTTGGGAAGGAAAAGAATTAAAGTGGAGAAGTCATAAAGTGTTGAAGCGAAGAAGATGACTATGAGATGAATTTGAAAAGGGATTTTTGGGCGAATTTGAGACTAAATTGAATATGAATTCTTGATTATGATATTTTGAATGTTGTTATTGTTGATTGGGAGTTGTTTTGTGATATGGTGGAAGTTGATAAAATAGGGGAAGTGCTGCCCAGATTTAGTTAACTCGTTGATTATACTAGTTTGAACTTAAGACTATTTTTAAGACTTAACCTTAGTATGAATCCTCTATAATGTAGATTTCATGGACTTTGGAGGAGAACGTTAAGTAATTGAGAAGACGTAAAGATATGTAAGGCTAACCCTTTCTTTCCACAGGCATGATTTCCCTATTGTGGATCCTTCTAAGATGTTCGTAATGTTCTACTCCTAGGAAATGCTAGAAGCTCATGACCTTCAAGATTCTTAAGATATCATTGATAAAAGTTCTTCATAGTGATGATGATAATGATGATGATGAGGATGGTAATCCCATAATAGAAATCGGGGGATTACCGACCTTATGTCATCTCGAAAGTGTTGTAATGTTTCTTTTGAATACTCAGGAATGTCCTATATATATATATAGCTATTTTATGATACCAAGCTTATATAGCCAGGTATGGTATCTATTGCGTGCGCACCACTGCAGTTGGGTATGTACAACATCGATTTTGATATGGTCGGGTATGGACAATACCGAGACTTATATGGCCGGGTATAGGTGGTACCGATCCTACGTGGTCGAGTATCGTATAGTATATGTATATGTATGAAATGTTTCCTCTAGAGAAAGGTTAAGTTTGCATGACAACCGTCTTAAGAAGTGTATGAGGTATAAATTGCTCACTTTATCATATGTTCTCTTCACGCTCTCATCATGTTACTATACATTCCTTACAGACCCAGTACATTGTTCATACTGACGTCCTTTTGTTTGTGGACGCTGCATTCGTGCCCGCAGGTAGACAGGGAGACAGACCACCCCTTTAGGCTGCTTCGTCGGTGATTGCATAGCAGTGCTCCTTTTGATCCAGAGCTGCAGTAGTTTGTATTATTCTTTTTGTGTACATATTTGGGCATGGCAGGGTCCTGTCCCGTCTTTATGATATTACATACTCTTCATAGAGGCTCATTGAAAGATATGTATAGCTAGGTATCCTGTAGTCTTATCGGTTCACATTTTGCATATCATTTTGGTGACCTTGTCGGCTTGTACATGTGGGCATAGTTAATGATGTTGTATAAAATCGTATATATTTGATGGAACTTGTGTATTTTTAGTTCATGATGATTAAGAGTTAGCCATGTGGCTCACCTAGTTATGATTATGAAAGTATGTTGAGAGGTGTTCGGTAGGCTAGCTCCGGGTGCCCGTCATGGCCCTCCGGTTGGGTCGTGACAAAAGTGGTATCAGAGCAATTCGTTCTAGGATGTGTCTATGAAGTGTGTCCATTAGAGTCTTGTTTATGGGTGTGAAGTGCACCACACTTATAAACAGAAGGCTGCGGGGCATTTAGGAATGAATGACCTTCTTCTTCATCATAGATCGTGCGATAGAGCCACGATATAAGAATTTCCCTTTTCTTGACCGTGCGTTATGTTTTCAGCGATGCTTGTAAAGAGAAAAGTTACAGCATCCCAAAAGGACAAGACAGTGGCAGGAAGACGGACTGAGCGGGTACCGCCGACAGATATTGAGAAGGGCGAGTGTCATAACGAGATTCCATCTCAATCCTCTCACTCACCCCCTACTTCAGAGGAGCATGAAGGAGCCTCAGCTCTAGCTTCAGCACCCCCAGTTCCTCCATAAGATGCCTCAGGCTAGGAGATGAGAGAGGCCATCCATTTACTGACACAGTTAGTCGTGGCTCAGGCCCAATGGCAGAGTGCAAGTCATGGTGATAGGCTGTCAGTGCGCAGCCCGTGATTTCATTAGTTTAAACCCTCTAGAATTCTTCAAGTCAAAACCGGATGAGGACTCGCAGAGTTTCATAGATGGAATGTTGAGAACATTGCGGGTAATACATGCTTCGGATGTTGAGTCAGTAGAATTGGTCTCCTATAGATTGCGGGATGTTGCGGTTCATTGGTATGTTGTTTGGAGGTCTTCTAAAGGAGTCAACGCATCTCTACCGGTATGGCAAGAGTTTGTAGATGTCTTCCTCCGACACTATTTACCGCCAGAGGTTCGACGGGCCAGAGCTGACAAGTTCTTAAATCTTAGACAAGGAAATATGAGTGCCCTAGAGTATAGCCTCCGTTTTAATTCTTTGGCTAGGTATGCTTCAGCCATGGTAGCTGACATGGGGGATCGCGTGCACCAGTTTGTGAATGGCTTAGGGCCCCATTTGATGGATGAAGGTCTGACGGCCTCACTTTAAGATGATATGGATATTTCTCGCATCCAGGCCCATGCCCAGAATTTGGAAGAGCGGCAGCAACAGCGGGGGAATGAGCGTGAGCATGATAGGGGTTATTGTCATGCCCCAAGCTTGGTAAGGTGTGATTGGCACCCGACACCTTTCTGGGGCCGAGCGAACCAAGCTGTAACTTGCATCTTCTATATCTCAAATGGCAAAATAAGGCTAAGGAGCCTAACTATGAATATAATATCATGCGTATGTATATGAAAAATGGGCCCACGATGCCAACATAACCACTAACACGACATAACTAAGTTGTATACAAGAAACTGTCTGCAAAGCCTCTATGAACATGACTAAAGTATACAAGTGGGGACAGGGCCCCCGACATACCCGTAACACACAAAAATACATGTACGGACACAGTGTCGGCAATGCTCCAGGAAGAAGTGGAGCCCACCAATCAAGACTAGTACCTGGCGGCAGCCTACTAGGAAAGGTCCTCATCTCGTCTATCTATACCTTCGGGCATGAACGCAGTGTCCACAAGAAAAAGGACGTCAGTACAAATAGTGTACTAAGTATGTAAGGCGAGAATGTGACATAATAAACATATACTGCAAGAAGAAGGATAAGAATCAACGTGGCACTTCTGACTTACCAATGAGAATCCAGTATGCATATCTCTATATATTCTCATATATTTAACAACATATATGTACAATACTATGTCTCTAACTTACTTATCGTCCTGGTGCTAACTGCCACCTGATCAGTGGTAACGGCTCGACCGACCGTAGCACGGTTGTAACTACCCAACCAGTCGTAACATGGAGGTAAATACATATTTGTCCAACCAGCCATAGCTCGCAGTAATAACTGCCCAACTGGCTGCAGACCAGTGGTAAATATGAATGCATGTGTTGCGAAACGTGCAGCCCGATCTAAATATCCCTTATAGGTACCCTTTATATACTTCTAGTACTCATTCTTTACCTATTAGCTTCTAAGCGCTTCTCATGGTCATTAGTTATCTGGTAATGCCTACATGATCACATAAGACTTATAAGTATATTTGTTAGCCATTAGGACTTCTTCTCGATTAGCTAAACCTCAAACAAATCCTGAAATACATCATAAACCTCTCTTCTAGCATTAAATACCTCATTAGGGATCTTCTACTAGCTCACTATTCATGTCCTACAAAGCATTCCTTAAGAACACATTTCTAAATTTATCGGAGTGACGTAAGGTCGGTAAACCTCTGATTTCCATTATGGAGCTAATATTATTGGCATATCTCACCTTGAAGGAACAATAATCATAAGGTGAGACCAACATTAATAGCAACTTAAGAGCTTCAAGAATGTAAGCTTCTAGGATTTCTATGAGAGGAATCATTAGAGACGTCATTTGTAAAAGTTTGTAACAATAGGATCACGCCTTAAGAAAGAAAGAGATAGCCTTAACATACCTTTTCGGTCGCCTTAACTTTAACTACATAACACTTGTCCTCTTAAGATCGTAAATCTATATTCAAGAGAATTCATACTATTGTTAGGCTTATCGTCACATGCTTGTCTTAAGCCTTCAAATTAAATACTTTTAGATTCTGCCAAAATTCGGACAGCATCTCCCTTGTTTATATCCCTAGCCCAAAATCATAATACCAACAAAACAATAATAATAGCAACACCAGCATCAACATCATCATCATCAACACTAATATACTCAATAAAACGCTGCACACGATGTTTTTCCCAATTTCTAAACCAATCACTAGATTTTACGAAGCTTTAACAACTACATTTCCATAATACAATTCATAATATCAATAATAGAGAGTATCCTTAACTCAATCAAGGTTGGAAAAACTTGGAATCTTATTTATATTCAGAGGCCTCCTTTGATTTGTTGATATTCGTTGTTTAGAACAAGAACTACAAGACCTTATACGCTACCCGAGCCTAAATCCTGGGGTTTCACTTGATTTAGGGTAAAGAATTTATAGAGGAAGTTGGGAGAATGTTCTAGGGGGTTAGGGAACGTTTGGGGAGGTGGTTGAATGAAAATAAGGGGTAAATCCCCTTTTTATATTGTTCTAGGGTCGGTTTGCACCGACCTAGAGCTTTTCGCGCACTGTAGCACGCGTGTCGCGCGCTGTAGCTGCGTGTGTCGCACACTATAGCTGCGCGTTTTTGCTCTGCCAGCCTGACTTGTCACATCTATAATTCTCTACTCCGACGTCGTAACGACGAGCTTTTTGTTGCGTTGGAAACTAGACTTCATGAATTTCAATTTAGGCTTTTTTTCACTTCAAAACTCCTAGTATATTAGGAGATATTCCTTCCTCAAATTGGACCAAAATTGTCCCCATCTTTTCTCCAAAGTTCCAACAAACTTCATTTTCTTAATTCACTTGCTCTCCATCCTTCCATAGCTTACTATATGAACTTAAACCCTCACAACTATAAGATAGGCGTATATAATCTCATATATCCTAAAAGGTAACTCCAGTGTCCACAATTAAAACAACCAACACCTAACGAATCTTAACGTACAAAACTACGAGGTGTAACATTCTTCCCCCCTTTAAAAACATTCGTCCTCGAATGTTAAACTCTCAGGGACCTTATGGAAACTTTAAATAGGGTTTCCGCTGTAACTATATAACTACCGACCTGTTGACACAAAATCTAAAATATACTACGCCACACCGGTCCACAACAAATAATAGTAGCTTTTTAGCCACACATAACTAGTAAATATACCTATATCAGCATAGGGTAGCTGCTCCTGATCCTGGTGCCTAGCCAAAGAGTATATGCGGTTCTGACCACCGTCGGAGCTAGACGCTCCACCTCTACCTCGGCCTCTACTGGCCGATGTCTGAGGGTCTCGTTCTGGGAAGCGTACCGAAGGAGATGAAGCTACTACTGATCCAGTGGGCCAAGCTATATCATGTCTATCACCCATCGGACAATCTCTCATACATTTACCTAAAACCCCCCATGTATAACATACATCAAAGCCCTGATGACATCATCCAGAATGGGCTCTATCACACTGATTGCATCGTGAAGGGGCATCCTCATCCGCGTTGAATCTCTCCAATACTGAAAACTCGAAGCCCTCGAATCCCAACCTGACTCAAAAAAAGCCGGCCTCCGCGATGGTGAAGGAATACTGGTAGCTGAAAGTGGGGTCCTAAAACTACCCCTGATGTCCTCTAACTGATTAGAAGATCAAGCCCTCTTAGGCTGACTCTCATTCAAGTACTCAGACTGCTGTCTCTTCTGATCATCTTGATTCTAAGCATATGCCTGGATACAAGTGGTGTCTATACCGTCAAGTAAAGCAGTTGTGGAACACTCATTAATCAGATGCAGCTCGAGTCCTGCCACAAACTGGTGCACTTGATCTTTCATTTCTGCTACAATAGTGGGAGCATACCTGGCCAAAGAGTTAAACTGGAGACTATACTCTCGCACACTTCTGTTTCCTTGCCTAAGAGTAAAAAATATGTCTACTCTCGCCCGACGAACCTCTGGTGGCAAATAATGTCGATGAAAAGCATCTACGAACTCCTGACACACGAGTGGGGGTGCATTATCCCCTCTAGAAGACATCCAAGCATTATACCAATACACCGCCACATCCCGTAATCTGTAGGAAGCTAACTCTACTGACTCGGTGTCTGAAGCATGCATCACTTGCAACGTTCTCACTATCCCATCTATAAAATTCTATAGGTCCTCATCTAGTTTTGACCCAAAGAACTCTGGCGGGTCCAAATTGAGAAAGTCTTGGACTCTGGCACTAACGGCTCTATCACCATAACCTGTACCCTAACGCTAGGCCTGAGCGGCTACTAACTGAGTCAACAACCGAATGGCCTCTCATATCTCCTAACCCCAGGCATCAGGTGGAGGAACGGGGGGTGTTCGAGTTCCTGGATGCTCCTCTGGAGCGGTTGGGGCATAAGAATTCTGAGATGGGAATTTATTTTGGGACTCGCCTTCCTCTATATCTACCGGCGGTTTCCGCTCAGTCCTTCTTCCGGCCATTGCCTTGCCCTTCTGGGCCGCTATTACTTTTCTCTTCATAAGCATTCTTTGAAATCACAACATATGGTCAGGAAAAAGAGAATCCTCATAACATGGTTCTTTTGCACGAACTAAGTTGGGAAAGAAAGAAAATCTTCCTAAATGCCTTGCAGCCTCCTATTTATAAGTGTGGTGCACTGTACTCCATAAACAAGACTCTGCTAGACACGGCTTGCAGACAACCCTAGGACAGACCTGCTCTGATACCACTTTGTCATGCCCCAACCTTGGTAAGGCGTGATTGGCATCCGGCACCTTACTGAGGCCGAGCGAACCAAGCTGTAACTTGCATCTTCTATGTCTCGAATGGAAAAATCAGGCTAAGGAGGCTAACTATGAATATAATATCACGCATATGTATATGTACAGTGGGCCGACGATGCCGACATATTCACTGACAGGATATAACTAAGCTGTATACAAAAAACTGTCTGCAAAGCCTCTATGAACATGACTGAAGTATACAAGTCGGGATAGAGCCCCTGACATAAACGTAACATACAAAAATACATATATGAACCCATACCCGGTAATGCTCCAGGAAGAAGTGCAGCCCACCAATCAAGACTAGTACCTGGAGGCAGCCTACTGGGGAAGGTCCTCGTCTCGTCTATCTATACCTGTGGGCATGAACGCAGCATGAACAAGCAAAAGGACGTCAGTACGAATAGTGTACCGAGTATGTAAGGCGAAAATGTAACATAATAAACATATACTGCAAGAAGAAGGATAAGAATCAACCTTGAACTTCTAACTCACCAATGAGAATCTAGTATGCATATCTCTCTATACTCTCATATATTTAACTACATCTATGTATAATACTGTGTCTCTAACTTACTTATCGTCCTGGTGCTAACTGCCCAACTGATCAATGGTAAATGTCTGACCGACCGTAGCACGGTGGTAACTGCCCAACCAACTGTAGCATGGTGGTAAATACATATCTGCCCAACCGGCCGTAGCTCGGTGGTAATAAATGCCCAACTGGCTGCAGACCTGTGGTAAATATGAATACATGTGTTGCGCAACGTGCAACCCGATCCAAATATCCCCTACAGGTACCCTTTATATACTTCTAGTACTCATTCATTACCTATTAGCTTGTAAGCACTTCTCATGGTTATCACTTATCCGTTAATGCCCACATGATCACATAAGACTTATAGGCATATTTCTGAGCTATTAGGATTTCTTCTTGATTAACTAAACCTCAAACAAATCCTGAGATACATCGTAAACCTCTCTTCTAGCATTAAATACCTGATTAAGGATCTTTTACTAGCTCACTATTCATGTCTTACAAAGCATTCCTTAAGAACACATTTCTAAATTCATCGGAGTGACGTAAGGTCGGTAAACCTCCGATTTTCATTATGGAGCTAACATCATTGGCATATTTCACCTTGAAGGAACAATAATCATAAGGTGAGACCAACATCAATAGCATCTTAAGAACATCAAGAATGTAAGCTTCCAGCATTTCTATGAGAGGAATCATTATAGACATTATTTGTAAAAGTTCGTAACAATAGTATCATGCCTTAAGAAAGAAAGGGATAGCCTTAACATATCTTTTCGGTCGCCTTAACTTTAACTAGTTAACGCTTGTCCTCCCAAGCTCGTAAATCTACATTCAAGAGAATTCATACTATTGTTAGGCTTATCGTCACATGCTTGTCTTAAGCCTTCAAATTAAATACTTTTAGATTCTGTCGAAATTCGGGCAGCATATCCCCTATTTATATCCCTAACCCGAAATCATAATACCAACAAAACAACAACAATAGCAACACCAACATCAACATCATCATCATCAACACGATATATACTCAATAAAACGTCCCACACGATGTTTTTCCCAATTTCTGAACCAATCACTATACTTTACGAAGCTTTAACAACTAAATTTCCAGAATACAATTCATAATATCAATAATAAAGAGTATCCATACCTCAATCAAGGTTGGAAAAACTCGGAATCTTATTTATCTTCGATGGCCTCCTTTGATTCGTGGAGATTCATTGTTTAGAACAAGAACTACAAGACCTTATACGCTTCCCGAGCCTAAATCTCGGGGTTTCACTTGATTTAGGCTAAAAATTTATAGAGAAAGTTGGGAGAATGTTTAGGGTGTTAGGGAAGGTTAGGGGAGGTGATTGAATGCAAATAAGGGGTAAATCCCCATTTTATATTGTTCTAGGGTCGCCTTTTGCACCAACCTAGAACTTTTCGTGCACTGTAGCGCGCATGTCACACACTGTAGCTGCGTGTTTGTACTCTGCCAGCCTGACTTGTAACGTCCATAATTCTCTACTCCGACATTGTATTGACGAGCGGTTTGTTGGATGGAAACTAGACTTCATGAACTTTAATTTAGGCTTTCGTTTCACTTCAAAACTCCTAGTATATTAGGAGATATTTCTTCCTCAAGTTGGACCAAAATTGTCCCCATCTTTTCTCCAAAGCTCCAACAAACTTAATTTCCTTAATTTACTTGTTCTCCAATCCTTCCATAGCTTACTATATAAACTTAAACCCTCATAACCATAAGATAGGCGCATATAATCTCATATATCCTAGAAGGTAACTCCAGTGTCCACAATTAAAACAACCACCACCTAACGAACTCAACGTACAAAATTATGAGGTGTAACAGTTACAACAAGAGGGCTAGATCCTCAGGATCTGTTAGTGAGTTTAGAGAAGGTCAGAGGTAGCAATATTCTATACACTCAGGCCATATAGTGACTAGTGTACCTCCACGATTTGCGGGCCAGAGATTTGATCGACCTATTCGCTCCGGACCGAGTCAAAGTTTCAAAGCTTTGGGTTCTCAGTATAGGGGTGATTCAGGTCAAATGAGACCACCCTTACTGCGATGTAGTCAGTACAGTAAGCTACATTGGGGACAATGCCGATTAGCTTAGGATGTTTGTTATCCTGCAGCCAGTTAGGCCATATTATGCGTAAGTGTCCATTCCGAGGTAGTAAAGGTGCGATTCAGCCTATAGGATCAGCAGCTAGTTCTTCATCAGCTGTACGCCCTTCGGGGAAAAGCTCACAGACACTAGTAGGTCGCGATAGAGGTAGAGGAGGAGTACCCAGTTCAAGTAGTCCTCTACATCGTATTTATACACTGGCTGGGCGACAGGTTCTTGAGTATACCCCCGATGTTGTCACAGGTATATTATTAGTATCTTTTCATAACGTATATGCATTGATTGATCCAGTCTCTACATTGTCATATGTTACTCCTTACCTTGTCGATGGTATTGCGATGAAACCAGAGCCAACTAAACCTTTCGAAGTGTCTACATCCATTGGTGACTCAATGATAGCTAGTCGGGTATACAAAAAATGTGTGATTATGATTTGTGACCATCATACTATGGCTGATCTACATGAGTTGAAAATAGTAGATTTTGATGTCATTATAGGTATGGATTAGTTAGCCTCCTGTTATGCCAATGTTGATTGTAGAACAAAAATGGTTCGTTTTCAGTTTCCAGGAGAGCCAGTTTTAGAATGGGAGGGTATCATAGCGTCTCCGAGAGATAGGTTTATTTCCTATCTCAAGGCAAGACAGATGATTGCTAAGGGCTATATTTATCATTTAGACCGGGTTCAGGATATGGAAGAAAAGACGCCAACTCTTAAATCTGTCCCCATAGTGAATGAGTTTCCGGATGTGCTCCTGGATGAACTTCCAGGCCTTCTACCCAAACGAGTGATTGATTTCGGTATTGATGTGCTACCGGATACTAAGCCCATATCTATCCCTCCTTATAGAATGGCTCCTGCAGAGTTAAAAGAGGTGAAAGAGCAATTGAAGGATTTGCTTGAGAAAGGCTTTATCAGGCCTAGTGCATCGCCATGGAGAGCATCTGTATTGTTTGTAAAAAAGAAAGATGGTTCCGTTCCAATATGTATTGATTACAGACAACTGAATAAGGTGACGATCAAGAATAAATATCCGTTTCCAAGGATTGATGACTTATTTGATCAATTGCAAGGTGCCTATGGTTCTTAAAGATAGATCTAAGATTCGGGTATCATCAGGTGAGAGTTAAAGAGAAGGACATTCCAAAGACAGCCTTCAGAATTTGATATGGTCATTTCGAGTTTCGGGTAATGTCGTTTGGATTGACTAATGCACCGGCGGTGTTCATGGATTTGATGAATAGTGTGTTCAGGCCTTTTCTAGATTCATTTGTGATTGTGTTTATCCATGATATCTTGGTATACTCTAGATCCGAGGTAGAACATGCAGATCACTTATGAACTGTCCTTAGAGTTCTTCAGGCTCGGGAGCTATTTGTAAAATTTTTAAAATGTGAGTTTTGGTTGAATTCTGTGGCTTTTCTGGGGTATATTATTTCAGCTACTGGTATTCAGGTAGATACCCAGAAGATTGAAGCTGCAAAGGCTTGGTCGAGACTTACAACACCTACGGAGGTTCGTAGTTTTTTGGGTTTGGCAGGTTATTACAAAAGATTTGTAGAAGGTTTTTCTTCTATTTCTGCACCACTGATGAAGCTGACTCAGAAATTCACTAAATTTCAATGGACGGATGCTTGTGAGCACAGTTTTCAGGAGCTGAAAGATAGATTGACTTCGACCCCAGTTCTGACACTTCCTGAAGGGTCGGCGGGCTATGTTATCTATTGTGATACTTCAGGAGTAGGGTTGGGTTGTGTGTTGATGCAGCACATTAAAGTTATTGCTTATGCTTCAAGGCAGTTGCGAAAACACGAGAAAATTTATCCAACCCATGATCTAGAGTTAGGTGCTATGATTCATGCCTTGAAAATAGGAAGGCATTATATGTATGGTGTTCATGTTAATATTTATACAGATCATAAGAGTCTTCAGTATATTTTCAAGCAGAAAGAGTTGAACTTGCGGCAAAGGCGATGGCTGGAGTTGTTGAAGGATTATGATGTTATCATTTTATATCATCCCGAGAAAGCGAACATCATAGCTGATGCTCTTAGCCGTAGATCTATGGGTAGCTTATGTGATGTTCAGCCAGAAAAAAGAGAGTTAGCTCGTGAGCTTCGGCAGTTAGCTAGCCTAGGAGTTCGACTGATGGACTCAAGTACTATGGGAGTTTCCATTAAGAATTCAGCTATTTCGTCATTCGTGGTTGAGGTGAAAGAACGCCAGTATGAGGATCCCATATTAATTTATTACAGAAATACACTTCCACAAAAGAAAAAGTCATCCTTTGAGATTTCTACGGATGGAGTTCTCAGATGTCAAGGCACATTGTGCGTTCCTGATGTTGCAGGATTATGTCACCGTATTTTGGAGGAAGCCCATTGTTCCAGTTGTTTCGTGCATCCGGGAGCGATGAAAATGTATCATGATCTTCAATACATTTATTGGTGGGACGGAATGAAAAAAGACATAGCAGAGTTCGTAGCTCAATATCCTAACTATCAGCAGTGAAGATTGAGCATCAAAAGCTAAGTGGATTGTTGCGAGCTATGGAAACTCTGACTTGGAAATGGGAAGTGATTAATATGGATTTCATTACAAGCTTGCCTCATCCTCAGCGAAAGTATGATTCTATATGGGTAATTGTGGATAGACTTACGAAGTCAGCTCATTTTCTACCAGTCAAAACTACATACGCAGCTAAGGATTATGCAAAGCTTTATAACAAAGAGATAGTACGACTCCATGGTATTCTATTATTTCTAATAGAGGAACCGAGTTCACACCTAATTTCTGGAAGTCCTTCCAAGAAGGTTTGGGGACTCAGATGAGTCTTAGTGCAGCATTTTATCCACAGACTGATGGGCAAGCTGAGTACACCATTCAGACTCTCGAGGATATGCTACGGGCATGTGTGTTGGATTTTGGAGGTAATTGGGATGATCACTTACCGCTTATTGAGTTTGCTTATAACAATAGTTATTATTCGAACATCCAAATGGCCCCGTATGAGGCTTTATATGGGCGTAAGTGTATATCTCCAATTGGCTGGTTCGAGGTGGGAGAAGCTAAGTTAATAGGGCCAGACTTGATCCAGCAAGCCATAAAAAAGGTCAAGCTTATTCAGGATTGATTATTGACAGCTCAGAGTCGCCAGAAATCTTATGCAGACAATTGCCGGCGAGACTTAGAGTTCTAAGTCAATGACTGGCTATTCTTGAGGGTGTCACCGATGAAAGGTGTGATGAGATTTTGTAAAATGGGTAAGCTTATTCCTCGGTACATTGGGCCTTACAAGATTATGCGCAAGGTAGGCTAGGTGGCTTATGAGTTAGATCTACCTTCGGACTTGGAGTCAGTCCACCCATTTTTTCATGTATCGATGCTTCTCAAGTGCATTGGATATCCTTCCAAAATTGTACCTGTAGATGATGTTCAGGTCACCAAGCAATTATCCTACAAAGAAGTTAAATCAGCCCGAAAAAGTTGTAATATTTCTTTGGGATACTCATGGATGTCATAAATGTACATAGCTATTTTATGATACCGAGCTTATATAGCCGGGCATGATATCTATTGCGTGCACACCACTGCAGTTTGGTATGGACAACACCGATTTTGATATGGTCAGGTATGGATAATATTGAGCCTTATATGGCCGAATATAGGTGATACCAATCCTACATGGTCGGGTATGGTATAGTATATGTATATGTATGAAATGTTTCCTCTACACAAAGGTTAAGTTTGTATGACAAATGTTTTAAGAAGTGTATAAGGTATAAATTGCTCGCGTTATCTTATGTTATCTTCATGCTCTCATCATGTTACTATGCATTCCTTACATACTCAGTACATTGTTCGTACTAACATCCTTTTATTTGTGGATGCTATGTTCATGCCCGCAGGTTGACAGAGAGACAGATCAGACCTTTAGGTTGCTTCGTCAGTGACTGCATAACAGTGCTCCTTTTGATCCGGAGCTGCAGTAGTTGGTATTATTCTTTTTGTGTACATATTTGGGCATGGTGGGGTCCTGTCCATCTTTATGATATTACATACTCTTTATAGAGGCTCGTAGACAGATGTGTATAGCTAGGTACCTCGTAATCTTATCGGTTCACATTTTGTATATCATTTTGCTAGCCTTGTCGGCTTGTATATGTGGGCATAGTTAATGATGTTGTATAAAAGCATATATGTTTGATGGAACTTGTGTCTTTTTAGTTCATGATGATTAAGAGTTAGCAATGTGGCTCACCTAGTTATGATTATGAAAGTATGTTGAGGTGCTCGGTAGGTTAGCTCCGGGTGCCCGTCATGGCCCTCCGGTTGGATCGTGATAGATTGACCTTTCTTTCTCATCTTAGATCGTGTGATAGAGCCATGTTATAAGGACCCTTCATTTCTGACAGTGTGCTATGATTTCAACGATGCATGTGAAGAGAAAAGCTACAGCGGCCCAGAAGGGCAAGTCAGTAGCAGTTAGGAGAACTGGACGGCTACCGCTTACAGATGTAGAGGAGGGAAAGTCCCAGAATGAGGTTCCATCTCGGTCCTCTCACACTCCACCCACTCCAGAGAAGCATAGAGGAGCTCCAGCACACTCAGTTCCTCCACCAGATGCCTCGGGCCAGGAGATGAGAGAGGCTATACAGTTGTTGACCCAGTTAGTAGCCGCTCAAGCCCAGCGTCAGGGTACCGATCATGGTGATAAGGCTGTTAGTGCCAGAGTTAGTGATTTCATTAATTTAGACCCTCCAGAATTCTTTGGGTCAAACCAGATGAGGACCTGCAGAACTTTATAGATGGGATATTGAGGACATTGCGAGTGATGCATGCTTCAGATGTTGAGGCGGTAGAGTTGGCCTCTTACAGATTACGGGATATGGCTGTTCATTGGTATAATACCCGAGTGTCTTCTAGAGGGGTTAATGCACCTCCACCCGTGTGGTAAGAGTTTGTAGATGCTTCCCTTTGACATTATTTGCCTCCAGAGATTCAACGGGCCAGAGCTGATAGGTTCCTGAACCTTAGACAGGGGAACATGAGTGCTCGGGAGTGTACCCTTCATTTTAATTCACTGGCTAAGTATGCTCCAGCTATAGTAGCTGATATGGAGATCGTGTTTACCAGTTTGTGAGTGGTTTAGGAACACATTTGATTGATGATTGTTTGACAGCCTCATTCAGCCAGGTATGGATATTTCCCACATTCAGGCGCACACTCAGAATCTTAAGAAGCGTCAGCAGCAGCAGAGGGTTGAGCGTGAGCATGGTAGGGGTTATAGTAAGAGATTCAGATCTTCAAGGGCTGTTAGTGAGTTCAGAGGGGGTTAGAGGGAGCAGTATTCTAGGCACTCAGGCCATTCAGCGGCTAGTGCACCTCTACGATTTATAGGTCAAAGATTTGATCGACCTATTTATTCAGGACCAGGTCATAGTTCTAGAGCCTCGGCTCCTCAGTATAGGGGTGATTCAGGCCAAATGAGGCCACCTTTACCACGATGTACCCAGTGTGGTAGGCCGCATCCGGGACAGTATCGTTTTGGTTCAGATGCTTGCTATGCCTGTGGTCAGGCAGGCCATATGATGCGTGATTGTCCATCGAGAGGTGGTAGAGGTACCATTCAGCCCACAGGATCAGCAGTTGGTTCTGTCACGACCCAACCCCGTAGGTCGTGACTAGTGCCCGAGCTGGGCACCCAAACACACTTATCAAACAGAATCACATACGGATGGCTCATACATCTATAAATATCAGACGTGGCTCCAAATGGACGCATACAAACACATAAACTGTACAGAAGCCGGTAAGGCTGTCCTAATATACATAACATGTCAAGGCATATACACACGCAGCCGACAAGGCTGCCACGGCGGATGGGCCGCCCAAACACAACTCACACGTCGCTTCCGAACAAAGCGCGCATAACCCACATCTACGTCTACAGACCTCTAATACAGAACAACAGAATCAAATGGCGGGACAGGGCCCCGCCGTACCCTGAATAAACATAATCATATACATCAGAAGAGTATATACCCCAAAATATTAGCTCCAGAACAAAGGGAGCACTCTGAACAGCAGAATGGAAATCCTACGCCGATGGATCACCAAAACGTGTATCTGTACTTGCGGGCATGAAACGCAGCCCCCGAAGAAAGGGGGTCAGTACGGAATATGTACTGAGTATGCAAAGCGGAAGATATAGTAAACAGAACTGAGTCATAATCGAAACAAGTACGTAAAAAGTAAGCATAATAACTGAAATATCAAAGCGCTTGCGTCTGACATACAAATCATACATATGAGATACAGAAGACAAATATAATGTTCATCATATACATACCATAACACATCATAACATCATTACCGATCATATGAGATGTCCTTAACCGATGTGGGATTGGCCTAAACTAATGTGGGATTGGCCTAAACCAATGTGGGATTGGCCTAAACCAATGCGGGATTGGCCTAAACCAGTGTGGAATGGTACCTCACTACTGGGTTTGCCCCATCATTGGGTTTGCCCCACCATCGGCCCTGATTCCAACAAATCACATATTCCAAAATCCATACATATAACATATAACGTAACATATATACACTGTACCTGGCCGAAAGGGGCTCGGCGTACCGACCACATCATAACATCATAATACATACCCGATTCCCGGCCAAAAAGGGGCTCGGCGAATCGATCTAATACCAACTGACCATATCATCATACATCATATCATATCATCATATATCATATCGGACTTCGCATCATATTCATATTTCTAAATTCACGTCATACTTCAGAATATAGCATAGTGCGTGCGAAAACATAACCGGCCCGGGACTTGGCGAAAATGTACCACAGAAGGCATGAACAGAATCGGGAGTGACCAAATACAGTTTAAAACGTTTTTAAAGACTTAATGGGTTAATCAAAACGAACCGTCTTTCATAAGCCACAACAATAGTCAAACCAGATTTTCTTCCGAGTATCGCTCGGGGACATACCAAACCGAACTTCAGAAACCATAGACACGTACCAAAATCATGTGCACAAAATCATTATCACATACTTAAGAGGTAGGTAAGCTGATCGTACTTGAAATCGGAATCATAGTCATATCATGTTCTTGCAAAAGTCATCAGAAATACGTAAAGGAAAGTCGCGGGACCCACGAACGGGTGTCGACCTGAGCCGGGCCCGCCTATGGAAATCATAGCTATCATGCATCATGGAATCATTTTTTAGCATATCGAAGCGATCCGGTTCTGTCCGTGAAAGTTACGGACTTTTGTAGTTTTCGGAGTCATTTAGGAACAAAACTCTCTTTAAAAACCAAACTTTTAAGCAACTTTGGAAACTTAGTTATACAAAAGACATGGGAGCCAATATTTCATCATATCATGCATACGAAGATCAAGAAACAAATAATAATCACAGACGTGGTCGGATCGCGGGAGTAAAATTCCCTCGAGACCCGTATCATAGCCTATTCACGGCTAAGGCATGCCAAAAGAAAGAAGGGTTGCGCTTTACATACCTCAAACACTCTCCAAGCTACTTCAAACTCAAGCTAATATCAACCTACGTCTCGGACTCCCCAAGATCTACACAACGTCATAATATGCCAAACATTAGCCAACGGTATTTAGGAATTCATTTCCAAACGAACATCAAATTCTACAGAAATTTGGGCAGCATTTCCCCTGTAAATAGGCCACCCCGAGAATATAACTCGGCCAAATCAACAGTCAACAACAACAACAACCAACCTAGCAACATCCATAATAACTCCGAAAGGTAATATAACATTAATAAGCCCCTTTTTCATCATTCAACAACTTTCATATATGTATATTCAACAGCTTACGTTCAAGCCAACATTAACGCTTATACATTCAAATACTCATCCGAATCCATATCAACAACATTCAAGGACATCTTAAACAATTTATACAATATTTTCAACAATCCAACCATGGCTCCAATCCACCCGAAATCAGCCCCCAAACCCGAGAACCTCACTTTAACACATTCCTCATTTTCAAATCATGATTTGCATCCACAACTCACATTCTAACAATGCCATTCTCATCAATATACAAATTACATTAAATGTACAATAACCTCCAAATCAGCCCATACATTTACAACATCAATTTGAGTAATTAAACATTCATTTCCAACATAGAATTCATAACGACGACGACTAAAACATTAAGCGAAATTAATACGTTCATTGTCATATAATGTGACCCATTTTCGGCCAACATACCAACATGCACATATGGATAATTCTCATTCATTTCTTCACACTACATCCATCAACATACTATATAGAACTTAATTCATCACTTCTATACAACACAACACACACCTACACGGCTAAATCTCACACACATGGCCTCAACTCCAACACACTATATTTCATGATTTTCATCCATTTTAACATACTACAACATACATACAACCTTCATAACACATAAACAAGATCAAATCTTACCTTTCTTCCTTCAACTTCACAATAGGCTAGGGTTTCCAAGGATGAAAACTAGCGGGTTGATCGCTCCAACAATACTTCCACGCTACTTAGGGACCTCAAAATAGTGGGTTAGCATCAACAAAATATTTTTGGAGTGACTAGTTTTTGACTTGGTTTTTCTCTTGGGTTTGCCGAATGCTCAAGTTGTTGTTCTTCAACTTCTTGATTTTTTTTCTAAGTATGAAAGATGATAATTTGTGAAGACTTGGTCATCTTTTACACCTTATATGAATAATACAAGTGTCCTTGGCCCACACATGTGTTGGACCAATTAAAATTGTCCACAATTTGTGTGGGCCAAACTCCAAGCCACACGGCCACAACAAGGAGAAATTGCATGATTTTCAAGTTCCACAAATTCCATTTTTGGTCTCAAATTTTCCTAATTGTTCCATGCAAACAAATTCATGCACAACTTATGTCTCAAAATAAAATCGAAGGTCCAAAGCCTCGACATTGTATCCCGGAATGGTTTTATCTCCAATCTATCATAATGTGCAAAAATACGAGATATAACAGGTTCATCATCATCTGTACGCCCTCCGGGGCAAGGCTCTCAGACATGAGCAGGTCGTGGTAGAGGCAGACGGGGAGCATCCAGTTCGAGCGGTCCTCACAACCGCATCTATGCACTGGCTGGACGACAGGATCTTGAGTCTTCGCCTGATCTTGTTATAGGTATATTATCAATATTTTCTCATATCGTATATGAATTGATTGATCCAGGTTCTATATTGTCGTATGTTACTCCTCTTATCGCTGGTCAGTTTGGGGTGAAACTTGAGTCGATTAAACCTTTTGAGTTGTCTACACCCATTGGTGACCCAGTGATAGCTAGACAGGTATATAGAAATTGTATGGTTATAATCTGTGATCATCATACTATGGCAGATTTGATTAAGTTAAATATGGTAGATTTTGATGCAATTATGGGTATGGATTGGTTGGCTTCTTGTTATGCTAATGTTGATTGTAGAACGAAAACGGTTTGATTCCAATATCCAGGAGAACCAGTTCTAGAATGGAAGGGCAATACAGAATTTCGGAGAGGTAGGTTTATTTCCTATCTCAAAGCAAGAAAGATGATTGCCAAAGGTTGCATTTATCATTTAGTCCAGGTTCAGGATACGAAAGCAAAGCCGCCAACTCTTCAGTCTGTTCCAGTAATTAATGAGTTTTCTGATGTATTCTCGGCCTTCCACCAGAATGGGAGATTGATTTTGCCATTGATATGTTACCAGATACTAAGCCCATATCTATTTCTCCTTATAGAATGGCACCTGCTGAATTACAACTGAAGGACTTGCTTGAGAAAGGCTTCATCAGGCCTAGTTCGTCACCATGGGAAGCACCTATGTTGTTTGTGAGAAAGAAGGATGGCTCATTACGGATGTGTATTGATTATATGCAGCTAAATAAGGTTACAATAAAAAATAAGTATCCACTTCCAAGAATTGATGATTTATTTGATCAGTTGTAGGGTGCTAAATGGTTCTCGAAGATAGATTTAAGATCCGGGTATCACCAAGTAAGAGTTAGAGAAAGCGACATTCTGAAGACCGCATTCAGAACCAGATATGGTTACTTCGAGTTTCGAGTAATGTCGTTCGGGTTAACTAATGCACTGGCGATATTTATAGATTTGATGAACAGGGTATTTAGGGCTTTCTTAGATTTGCTTGTGATCATGTTTATTGATGATATTCTGGTATATTCTCGATCTGAGGCAGAGCATGCAGATCATTTACGTACTGTCCTTAAAGTTCTTCAAGCTCAGAAGTTATATGCAAAGTTCTCAAAATGTGAGTTCTGGTTGAATTCTATGACTTTTCTGGGGCACATTATTTTAGCTGATGGTATTCGAGTGGATACCCAGAAGATTGAAGCTGTGAAGACTTGGCCAAGACCTACAACACACACGGAAGTTCGTAGTTTCCTGGGTTTGGCAGGCTATTACAGAAGATTCATATAAGGTCTGTCTTATATTTCTGCGCCACTGACGAAGCTGACTCAGAAATTGGCTAAATTTCAATGGACGGATGCTTGTGAGCACAGTTTTCAGGAGTTGAAGAATAGATTGACTTCGGCCCCGGTTCTGACACTTCCAGAAGGATCAGAAGGCTATGTTATTTATTGTGATGCTTCAGGTGTTAGACTAGGTTGTGTGTTGATGCAGCATGGCAAGGTTCTAGCCTATGCTTCAAGATAGTTGCGCAAACACGAGAAAAACTACCCGACCCATGATTTAGAGTTAGTTATGGTGATTCATGCATTGAAAATGTAGAGGCACTATCAGTATGGTGTGCATGTTGATATTTATACAGACCATAAGAGTCTCCAGTGTATTTTCAAGCAGAAAGAGTTAAATTTATGGCAAAGACGATGGTTGGAGCTATTGAAAGATTATGATGTCAGCTTTTTATATCATCCCAGGAAGGCGAATGTAGTGGCTGATGTCCTTAGCCGTAGATCCATGGGTAGATTATGTGATGTTCATCTAGAGAAAAGAGAGTTAGCTCGTGAGCTTCAGCAGTTAGCTAACCTAGGAGTCCGATTATTGGGCTCGAGCAATATGGGAGTTGCCATTCAGGATTCAATAGCCTCGTCTTTAGTAGTTGAGGTAAAAGAGCGCCAGTATGAGGATCCCATGCTAGTTCATTTCAGAGATTCATCTCCCCAGAAGCAAAAGTCACCATTCGAGATTTCTATTGATGGAGTTCTTAGATATCAGGGCAGACTATGTGTTCTCGATGTTGCAGGATTACATCACCAGATCTTGGGGGAGGCTCATTGTTCCCGTTATTCTATTCATCCGGGAACGACAAAGATGTACCATGATATTAAGGAAGTTTATTGGTAAGACGGAATGAAGAAAGACATCGCAGAGTTTATAGTTCAATGTCCTGATTGCCAATAGGTAAAGATCGAGTATCAGAAGCCCGGTGGATTATTGCAAGCTATTAAGATTTTGACTTGGAAATGGAAAGTAATTAATATGGATTTCATTACAAGCTTGCCTCGTTCCCAGCGTAAGTTTGACTCCATGTGGGTAATTATGGATAGACTTACAAAGTCAGCTCATTTTCTGCCTGTCAGGACTACGTACTTAGCTGATGATTATGCAAAGCTTTATATCAAGGAGATAGTACGACTCCATGGCGTACCGGTATCCATTACCTCCGACAGGGTGCACCGTTTACAGCCAATTTCTAGAAGTCTTTCCAGAAAGGTTTAGGGACTCAGGTGAGTCTTAGTACAGCATTTCACCCTCAGACTGATGGACGGGCTGAGTGTACCATTCAAACCCTCGAGGATATGCTACGGGCATGTGTGTTAGACTTTGGAGGTAGTTGGGATGATCACTTTCCGCTTATTGAGTTCGCGTATAATCACAGTTATCATTCTAGTATTCAGATAGCCCCGTATGAGGCTTTATATGGGCGGAAGTGTAGATCACCAATTGGATGGTTCAAAGTAGGGGAGACTAATTTAGTAGGACCAGATTTGATCCAGCAAGCAGTGGAGAAGGTCAAGTTTTATTCAGGATCGATTATTGGCAGCTCAGAGTCGTCAGAAGTCTTATGTAGATAATCACCGGCGAGATTTAGAATTCCAAGTTGATGACTGAGTATTCTTGAAGGTGTCACCTATGAAAGGCGATATGAGATTTGGTAAGAAGGGTAACCTTAGTCCTCGGTACATTGGGCCTTATAGGATTGTACGCAGAGTGGGTCAGGTGGCTGATGAGTTAGATCTACCTTCAGACTTGGAGTCAGTCCACCGGGTTTTCCATAAGACAATGCTTCACAAGTGTAATGGAGATCCTTCCAGAGTTGTACCCATAGATGATGTTCAGGTTACCGAGCAATTATCTTATGAAGAGGTCCCCCATTACTATCCTAGATAGGCAGGTTCAGTGATTGAGAACTATGGATGTAGCTTCCGCTAAAGTTCTCTGGAGAAACAGTAATAAGAAGGAAATGACTTAGGAAGCTGAAGCAGATATGAGGTCCAGGTATCCACACTTATTTCCACTTCCAGAGGAGATTTAGACAGATACACCATTGTCTTCAGATACTTAATGTTTTCCTTTTATGATTTCTTGGTCGTGTGGGGCCATTATTGTTATTGTTGTTGTGGCCCAGTAAGGCATTGTATATATTGGGTTATTGTGACAGGATGGTAGTGGTATAGTTATAGGGGAAACTCTGTCGAAATTTTTATAAGATCCCTAAGAGTCTAACATTCGAGGACGAATGTTCCTAAGGGGGGAAGGATGTTACACTTTGGAAAATTTTACGTCGTTCGCATTGTAAGTAAACTAACATAAGCCCAAAGTGTACATGGATCCCTTACAAGGCTATGGAGGATATCTAATAATTTTAAGTATGTACCTTAAGGTTTCGGAGTTAAATGAATTGGTGGAAGCAAGTTCGTTGAAGACTAGAATTGGTGTCAGGTTTTTGGAAGGTTTTGCATCATTTACGCTATAGATTGGTTAGAATTAGCTTGAGAGGGATTTATAGGGCTCCTTATATGGTTAATGAAGGTTTGCATAATTGTCAAGAAGGTATCATAAGGATTGGAGGTCAAACGAATCGAAAAGAACGCATTTTCGCGAAAATGGAGTTGTGGGCGGTTGCGGCTACATACTGAGTTTGTTGTGCAACATACTGGCCGCAAAATCCCATTTTTGGGGGACCTTACTGCCCATCACCTCCCCATGTAGTGGAGGGAGTATGCAGCTGCAAATTCAACTTGTGGTGCTGCATCTCCCCAGCTACACGGGGCGGCGGGGCGGTTTCTAGCCCTTTTAAAACTCCAAAGAATCCCATTTTTCATATCCACTTTCCACACTTCTATCACCATATTATTAGAGTGTTCTTGAAGGTTCTCCATCTTTCCAAAACCTTCCATATCATCCAAAGAGAAGATCAAACTCCAAAACCTCAAGCTAACTCATGGAAGATGATTGTTCTTGCTTCTATTTGAAATTGTGGTGAATTTGATCTTGGAAGAAGTTGGGTGAGGTGAAGTTCTTCTAGTAAAAGGTATGTTCTTCATCTTATTTATTATGATTGAGTTGATTTAAAGGTTTAACAAGTCTTGAAGAGAAAAAGGAATCATAGTAGAGAGGTCACAAGGTATTAAGTTAAAGTGGATAACTATGGGTTGATTTTAAAAGGGGATTTTGGATCGACTTAAGTTTAATTTGAGTGAAATATCTTTATTATGGTATTTTTGATGTTGTTATTCTTGATTGGGAATTATTTTGGAATTTGGTGGAAGTAGATGGAATAGGGGAAGTGCTGCCCAATTTTTGTTAGCTCACTAATTACTCTAGTTTGATCTCATGAGAGTTTTCAAGGCTTAACTCTAGTATGAATTATCTTGAATGTAGATTTACAAGCTAGGGAGGATAAGCGTTAAGTAGTTAAGGAGACGACAAGGTATGTTAAGGCTAACCTTTCCTTCCTATGGCATGGTCACCTTGATACAAATATAGATTTATGCAAATGTCCACCATAATGACTCCATTCCTAGAAATACTGAGAAGCTTATGGTTCTTGATGTTCCTATGATAGTATTGATCTTTACCTTATGATTATTGATCTTATTTATTAATGTTGATCTCATCTTATGGTTATTGTTCCTTCAAGGTGAGATATGTTCATGATGATGGTTCCATAATGATGATAGGAGGTTTACCGACCTTATGTCATCAGATAGATTTATAGCTTTTATTTGGGCTCTCATGCATGCTTTATATATATATGTATATATTTTCTCACACCGATCCGCGCTATAGTCAGCCGGGCAAGCACGTATATGTGCACACCACTGCAGTGGGCAAGATATGATATTACCTCGGACGCGGGATGATGATGATGATATGAGGATAGCACTTAGCCTATATGGCCGGGTACAGTATTATATATGTATGTATGAAAATGTGTTTTTTTATTTAATAAAAAAAATAAAAAAAAATAAAAAGCTAAGCATGCATGACATCCGTCTTAAGAGGCATTCATATGTACAGGTTATTTCCCTTATCTCATGTTTCTTTCATATCCTTATTATGTTATTATTCATCCCTTCCATACTCAGTACATTACTCGTACTGAAGTCCTTTAGTTGTGGGCGTTGCGTTCATGCCCGCAGGTAGACAAGGAGATGGACCAGACCCCTAGGCTGCTTCATCAGAGCTTGTGCAGGAGCGCTCTATTTGTTTTGGAGCTGCGGTTCAGCTGGTACTATTCTTTTGCATATATATGGGCATGGCGGGGTCCTGTCCCGCCCTTATGATGTTATTCACTCCATATAGAGGCTCGTTGTCACGACCTATTTTAGCCTAGGTCATGCGGGCACCTACCTATCCCACCTCTGTAGGCAAACCCTTAATTAAACCTTCACAAACACAGTATATATAATAGAAGAAAATAAGCAGCGAAGCTTGTCATTTGACTATACAATAAATGCGGAAGTAATCATAAACCACCCCAGTATCTGGTCTGGTCATACAAGAGCACTAACTAAATACTACAAGTCTGAAGATGAAAAAGTCTCAAAATACAACTGTCTCGAAATAGAGTAAGACAAGTAAGTAAGGGAAAGAACATCCGGGCAGCGGCCGTCATCGTGCTCACCCTGGAATGACTCTACAGCAGCCTCGCCGATCAGCCGCGAGGGAAAAGAGTGAACCTGTCTAATACTCTGCATCCATAAAAGAATGCAGCAAGCGTAGGTCAGTACAAAACAACGGTACTGGTAGGTATCATAGGCCGACTAAGACTAGTTGACATATATAAGAAAATAAGGTAAAGGAAAACAAGTAAACGATAGAATACAAGTCATGCTTTTCCACGTAATCACCGTTCATATCCTACCTTATGTTATAGCAACTAATCTCAATTGTTCCAACCATTCACATATATCAAACAAGTCTACTAGTATGATCCAATTAATGTAGTCTAACTCACAACAGCCAAGAAGTATAACCAACACCATAACCAAGTCATAATCGACCAAGAAGTAAAATCAAAGCAATGCAATATGAGGTATGAATGCAATGCGATGCAATGCAATGCCTGTACTCTTGTACTCCGACGGCGGAATACCTCCACGCCTCGGCAGCACAACCCATTGGGGACCCGCGAAGTCCAAGCACCGTCACTCCGCACACAGCTCAGAGGTCCAAATATCCTAAAGTCTCATAATATTAGTGTTCCATATCAGTCACTCGGCATACAGCCCAGAGATGACTCAATATCAAATATGTCTCAGAAGAATATTAGTCACTCCGCACACAGCCCAGAGATGACTCAGTATCAAATGCAATAATGTATGCAGTATGAATATGATGCAAGTACAATATCAATGAATCATATCAACCAACCGTGCCACGCAAGGGCGCACAAGCAATATCATCATCAAGGCAACAAGATAAACCACAATAGAGTCACAACTCTCAATTCTACTAATAATCAAGTCTCACCATATCATAGTCATCAATGTTTCCTTCTCATTCTATGATCAGTACCAATCACAAAGCCTAACAATTTAGCATCAGTATTTCCATCTCGGTCATTCCGTATCATAGAGCCTAGAATGACCTGCCATCCCGTGTCACAAGCCTAGGATGACTCAATAATCTATATGCTATGAATATGAGTATGAATATGGGACCATGAAAGTACAATCCGTGAATAATATCAAGTTCAAGCCGTACCAAACATAGTGCACCGATATCACGTAATGATACACAACCGTCCTGTCAAAACGCACCAATATCATCAGCAATGATCCACACAGTAATCATAATGAATATCTAATTTCCATGACAATAAGGGACAAATATCCCAAGATTGCTATACCAATAACAAGGCGTACACTAAGTACTAGTACCAATATCAAGAAATTTTGTCCTTCCATTTGACTCCCAATTCACAAACAATCCACCAATTTATACACAACATACCAAACAAGGACCTATGGAGTCTACAGGCCACTAGCCCAATCAAACAAGTCACAAGCAATACCAAACCTTAAGGCAACATCCAACCCAAACTTCATACCCAAAGGTTTACATGAATCTCCGACGATATTATCTAAATATACGCTTCGGTAGTCGAAGTCTCACCACAAAAGTAAGCCGTAACCTACCTCGTAGGCCGAGCAGCAATCTCGAGTCAAACTTGTGCCCTTCCTTTACGTTGAGCCTCAAGATAATCAAAGTCTACTATATTCGAATGCAGAATTAGAAACAAGAAGAAGGCATTTAATAAACTTAACTCTTATTAAATCCCAAATTCCAACCCATAAACCAGGGTTCATAAACTAATAAAGTAAAAATAATAATCTAAAGCTCTCACCATTGAATTAGTGTTCTAGATGTTCAATTCCCATTAATAATCAACTAATTTAGTTAACAATTACTCAAAATTCGGATTATATAGAAAACCCCAAATTTGGGTATAAACCCTAGTCTTTAATTCACAAATTGAGCCGTAGAAATGGAAGATTCAAGTTACTATAGCTATTATCGATCAATTCCATGCTTACCCAAACTAAATCCTCCAGCAAATCAAGGTTTTATAACCACAAGTTCATTATAGAAGAAAACCCCAAAACCCACTTAGCCTTCATACTCTTAGGAAGAATCTTAGCATAGATTAATGGTTAAGAGAAGTGAATAGATGATTCTAAGGTCAAGGATGTTACCTTTGTGAAGAACTAGTGGAAACCCTCTCAAAATCGCCTCCCAAGCTTAGAGATATGAAAATGAAATAATGACTTAAGGTTGGGGCTTTTAAAACATAAAAATAGCAGATTCTGCCCGTCAGCTGCTGTTGCAGCCACCCAGCCGCTATGGCGGCCACCAGGCCGCTTTGGCAACCACCCGACCGCTTGTCCGGCCGACCGCTATGGCGGCCACCAGATCGCTATGGCGGCCACCAGACACCAGATAAATTCTGGTGTCTTCCAAACTTGGAATCGACACTCGAAACTATCCCGGAACCTCCAGGACATAAACCAAATATGCAGATATACATAAACATAAAAATGAGCTACGAACGCACTCGCGGCCTCAAAATTTCCATCGAAGGTCTCGTTGACCAAGTCAACCCCCGATACCTCATAACCAACTTCCCAACCCAAGTCCCAAAATGCATCCGAGTGCATTGGGAACCGAACTAGATATACACACAAGTTCTAAACGACCATCCGGACCTCTCGGAATCGACGGATTTTCGAAAAAGGTCCGTTTATTAAAAAGTCAACTTTGAGTCAACCATTTTTCGCTTTAAGCCTAATTTTCACAAAAAGTCACCCGAATCAAATCCAAACACCTCGAGAAGCGTGTCAACGGTCCCCTCTAGTCAAAAGTGACCTAACCAAGCTCGAGAAAGGGTCAAAAGTGTCGGAGATGCAATAACGACCAAACGGGTCGTTACACTCGTAGATAGACCTCTCGGTTCATATTTTGTATATCATTTTTGGCAACCTTGTCGGCTTATATATATGGGCATAGTTGGCGGGTGAGTATATAGATATGAAGATATCTCTTAGACTCATGTCCCTTATAGACTATGATATTTATGAGTTAGTTTTGTGGCCCACATGGATGTGATTATGAAATGTATGGCAGGTACTCGGTAGGTTAGCTCCGGATGCTCGTCATGGCCCTCTGGTCGGGTCGTGATAGGGACGTCAGTACGGACAAAGTAGTGAGTATGTAAGGCATGAAAGTAACATGAAGAGACATAAAAGTACAAAGGATAAAATGAATACAACCTGTATGTCTGAACGGCCTCTGTGGGCCAATGATATGCATAATATTGTGCGTGCATGCATAGGGGTCATACATATATATGCGTATATAACGCCTGTCAAGTCTCTGTGGGCATCCCTTCATATCATATCAGCCTCTATGGGCTGCATCATCATCATCATCATGTGACCAGCTGATCAGGTGGTAGTGCGTATATAACGCCATAACTTCCCCATACCCTATATATATAATACATAATATACACATATATAATGCTTGGGGGGTCATAGGTCTTTCCATATATATATATATATATATATATATATATATATATATATATATAAATGGAATGCAATGCAAAGATATTATAAGAGTACATCCTGAATCTGTCGGAGTGACGTAAGGTCGTTACACCTCCGAACATCATCATGAGATAGCATCTTCATCAACAAGAGACTCTATGAATCATACTAAGAAATAAATCAACATGGAACATCCCTAGCTACTAATAATAGAATCATTATGAAGTAGCGTTTTGTTCATAAGGATCATGGCAAAGAAGGAAAGTTAGCCTTAACATACCTCAGGTCGTCAACACAATCCCACAACGAATCCGTCAAACTAGTACCCCAATCCTATAACAAAGGAAGGCATTTGTAAGCTTAGATGGTACTAGTATATCACATATATCAAACAATAAATTGATTCTGAAACAAAATGGGCAGCAATTCCCCTACTTCATTAATCACCACCTCACATCCAACAACCAACAATCAATACAACAACCTCATATGATCCTCTTTAAACTCGTATCATCAACATTTAGAAATATACAATAGAACAGCCTAATATATGCTTTGCATACGACACTTATACACTTTCTTCTTTCAATTATACCAAGTATAACAACCCCAACACAATCTTAACATCGTCTAAAATCCATACAACAAGATTTTAGCGTAAAATCACATTAGCAACATAACTCAAGTTAGATTACATCTCAATATAAACTCAAGTTCATATTTAAACCTTTCCTCCCACTTCTCTTCTTCCAAACCTAGCATAACCATCATATAAACTCATAAACATGGAAATAAGATGGAATCTTACCTCAAGAACTCAAAAGCACTTCAATTCCAAGATTGCTTCGCCTAGAAGTATCCTCCAAATCTTCTACAAGAAGGAGAAACAACCTTCAACAATACTTTAAAAACCTTTAGCACTTGATTCTCACTTTTAATCCTTGATTTATTTTGGGTTTACTTGGAATAGGCTAGCGAGAGTTATAGAGAGTGTTTAGGGTCAGTTTGTAATGAAAAAAGAGATGAAAAATGAATTCAGTCGATTTATACAAATTAAAATATTTGTACCGCCTCCATTATACGGTGCATTATACGATCCTTATAATGGTATACCGTCCGTATAATGGACCGTATAATGGTCATAGAATACCTCCGCCACCGATACCATTATACGGCGGGGGCTGGTCCATTCTACGGGCCGTAGAAAATTCTGCGGTCCGTATAAATACCCCCCAAGGTCAAATTCCGTCGAATATTGGCGTCGATTTGTTAACCCTCTAATCCTTGCATAACTTACTAAACATGAACTTAAACCCTCATATACTCAGGATGAATACGTCTAATCTAATATAACCTCGAATATAATTTCACTCTCCAATTTCATATCAGCCAACTCATGAAGATGCTTAACGTACAAAAGTACGGGGAGTAACACCTTAGAACTCTTAGGTTTTAAATTTTGGGAATGGGGAAGAAGTGGTTCGAAATGGGATTAATAAATGTTTCTTGTTCAGCGACCCTTGCTTCTACATACTCTGTTCCGCTTACACGATCCCGCCTCAGTGGCTAACCGTCCGCTGAGGCGGGCCTCATTAAATGACACACCACTTTTCTTCTATAGGTCAAGTCCCGCTTAGGCGGACCCGTAGAGGCGAAAACCCCCTCGCTGAGGCGAGACATCAGAAAACTACCAAGTTCTACCCAAAAAACTTGACATCTATCGGAGACCTCTCCGATACAAACTAGACATGCACCTATATGTAAAAATACGCTATGAAACAAACTGTGCCCTCGAAATTCCCAACGGAGGTCTATTTGACCGGGTCAACCCCCAAACGGCCAAGATTAAGTTTTCAACCAACGGTGCAAAACGCTCTTGAATGCCTCGAGAACCAAACCAAATGTCCCACAAAGTCATAATCGAGCCTCCGGACCTCACGGAATTGATGAAATTCTGAAAAAGGTCCGTTTATCCAAAAGTCAACTATTGGTCAAATCTTTTTCACTTTAAAGCTCTAATTTCCTCAAATCACGCTAATACTAGCCCGATGACCTCGGGAGCCGTGTCAACCATCCCCGCGAGTTAAAATCATACTAACGGGGCTCCGAGAAGGGTTAACGGGGGCAAATGGGTCAAAAGTGCAATAACGACCAAACAGGTTTTTACATCATATACCAATTAAATAATCATTCGGCCTCGAACGATGAAGAAGAGTACGAAAGCTAACGGTAACTGAGGAATCTTTATTTAAACCCACACGAAAGCCTCCACATGCAAGAATTACGATGACAGTACTGGTCGTTCATCTTATCAACCCAGACTTACTTTATCTTGGCTCAAGACCCAAATTTCCCTATCTTCTGCACTTGAAATTTCCTTCACAACTGATCCCCGATTATAAGAACTGCCTCCACTTGAATTTTCTGATTCGATAAAACCACACCTCTGGACGCAATCGATAGGTCCCATAAACACTCCCCAAATAACACAATCCCTTAGGTATAGCCACAATCATAGTCCATCCTGAACTAGAAAAATATTCTGATTCTGCTAACCTTTCTTTCACACCTTCTAAAGTCGTTCTTCACACCACGATTCATGATTTCCCTTTGCCTAAAAGAATCCTTGATTTATCGGAGCATCTCTAAGAAATTCCATTAAAACTAATCTTACACAAAACCGATTGCACTAGCTCCAAGTCTGCTCGTTCCGTAACTCGGTGTTGAAACCACTTAACCAAAACCATAGCTCAAACCTTCTCAAACCCTCCATCACCATATTGTCTACATACCTATTGATTACCTTATCGAGCCCAAACCTGTAGAAAACTATCTGATAGCTGACCTTGATGAGACATTACACATTCCACTCGCAACCCTCAATAAAGCTCGGTAAAATCCGTCATACCTCAACTCCGAATTGAAATTTATCGAACCTACGAAGGTGATCTACTAGAACGACTGTAACGGTTCGTATTTTTGCGGGCAGGGTTAGCGCTCGAAAAAAGCTACTTCGAACTCCTTGGTGCTCTTTCGGACTTTGTTTTAAAAGAGCCGCCACCTAATTTTTAGGAAATTAGAAAAATCAGTTTTGAAGGGTTTATTCATACACCGTAAAAAATCCTTCTTAATCCAAAGTTCTAGGTAAGGGTTCTGGTGATCCCTTAGGGAAGGTGTTAGGCACCCTAGTATTAAGGATCCGTACTATACGGTTAACCTTCTAATTCCAATGTATGAGTATTTGCATGAACTATTTATTTGGTGTTTATTTCCTGCATTTATTAAAATCTATCATTTGTATTTCATTTTGAAAAGATTGAATGTATTCCCTTTACATATAGGGTATTTAGGTTCGGATTTATAATATCCGGATAGAACCAGTTCCTTTTATATATATAAGGATAGTAGTGGTTTTGTAAAGATAAAAAGTTCATTTATTTTAAAGTATGGGATAAATGAGCTTTGTTCATGCTTGACTCATACATGGGCCAAGTTAATCCGTTTAATACGTTTTTAGATGTTCTTATCTAAAACTTTATGTTTACAAATGATTTATATGGATTTTATTTTATACGAAGTTTTCTTATATAATCCAACTAACTTTTTTGGTCCTGGAATTTAAAACTTAAAGCCCAATATCTGCAAATAAAAGGATAATATTTTATGTGGGCTTTGGCCCAAATTTTATCCATTTTCTTAAAAGGATAATATTTTATGTGGATCTGTTGGACCTTAGCCCAAAATTTTCGTTTTCCTTTTTTGTTAATGGGCTTAGCCCAAAACAAGCTCTTCCATTCTT
>NC_081348.1:64316245-64348191 GCF_029784015.1 Lycium ferocissimum | reverse complement strand
TCCTAAGGCCTTTTTGATTTAAAGGGCCCCTTTTAATGCTTGAAACATGTAAGTGCCATTTGTGAAGATGAACCATTGCCCCAAAAAATCATCATTAGTTAATAAATAATAAAAATATCTTCCCCAAAGGGATTACAAAGATGATGAAGCCGACTTTGGGCTTGGTATAAAG
Organism: Lycium ferocissimum; assembly: GCF_029784015.1. Classification (NCBI taxonomy): domain Eukaryota; kingdom Viridiplantae; phylum Streptophyta; class Magnoliopsida; order Solanales; family Solanaceae; genus Lycium; species Lycium ferocissimum. Next base: position 64,348,019 of record NC_081348.1, on the reverse strand, counting down.
CAATAAATCAGCAGGGTTCTCCTCCAGCGGCTGATGTTGAGGCTTGGCTTGTCTTGGCCTTCTTGACCCTTTGAATGGTGGTCTGAATCCAAAGTTGTGCTTGATACATCTCCATCTTGACTATCACCGGGTCTGTTTCTTCGAAAATCTTAGCCAAATGCTCATCTGTGCTTTCCAAACATTCCTTCAAATGCTCTTCTTCTCGGGCATCGTGAGCAAGTGTGGGCCCTGGGATAGATGCATGGGCCAAGTGTCCCTATAACCACTCATAATTCCCTGGGTCAGATCCTGGCTCGAACCTGTCTGGCTCTAAAGTGTCTAGACCCCAACTTACACGACCATTCCATTCCCTGAGGATCGTACCGACATTTTTAATTTTTTGTTCGGTATGCTCAATGATGAATTGTTCCGGGTTCCCCATTTGGGATATTACTTACCTTCTACCAAATTGTCACGACCCGGCTACGGGCCATGACCGGCATCCGGGGCAAATCACCGAACACCGCTCATTTTGTTACTCATCTGCTCTCATTCATAATATATATATATATATATATACTCATAATCATAGAAACTATTAGCATTTGAAACATATTTACTTTTATAAACATAAGCCCTTCGGCTATCAAAACAATATAATGTAATATAATATATATATATATATATATATATATATATATATACATGCATATACATGAAAGACTGTGAGACAATACTACCCACAACTGCGCTTCTACGAGCCTCTACTAGAGTACTAGACATATGGACGGGACAGGACCCCGTCATACCCAAAATATATGTAAACAAAAATACTGTCTCAAAATAGCACCTCCGGAATAAAGGAGAGCGCCTGTAAATCTGCTGATAGCTCCTACGAGTCTGGATCACCTCCCTGTCTACCTGTAGGCATGACCACAGCGTCCAAGGAAAAGGACGTCAGTACGAACATTGTACTGAGTATGTAAGGCATAAACAACAATGAAACATCAATGAAATGAGGAGGCATCAAATAAGGAGCAATCTGTAACTGACTGTGAATCATGAAAGAAATAATGCATGCTGGCTTACTTTCATAATCATCATCATATCATATGTACATAAGTATATAAGCTGCCCGACCATATAGGTGCAGTGTGATAATCAATAGCATTAGCTCGCGCATGTGCTCTCCCCGCGTCCGGGGTACCATCTCATGCCGCCCACTAGCGGTGTCCGCCCATGCCATGCGGCGCGTGTGTATAGCTGCCTACCTTAGCGGTGACTGCCCGGCCATATAGGCGCGGTGTAATATCATCATCATGTACTCATCATAATATGGTCATCATACTACATGTATGTAAACTCATGGACAACTGTATCTTAGCGGGGTGACATAAGGTCGTGAACCCCCGATTCCATTATGGAGCATTCATAAACATTCTGCCTCACCTTGAAGGAATTAGCATAAGGTGAGTGTATATAATCATCAACATCAATAGATTATAAATAGCATCATTAGCTTTATAGAAACATCATTTCATGGACTCTAGAATCTTTAGACTTATGCTTATCATCATCATTATCGTACTCATTGTGTGTTTCTTATCTCATATGACTATTCATGAATAAGGACTCATAGTTTTCTTGAAGATAGGAGATTCATGAGAAAGGAGGAAATTCATGCCATAAGATTCATGCCTTAGAAAGAATGGACTAGCCTCGCATACCTTTGTCGTTTAACTATTCTATCGCTTGCTCGTACTCCTTTAATGCACTCATTTTACCTTCAAGAGAATTCGTATCGACATTAGCTAAATGATTACAAGAACGTGCTTACTAAAGCTAGAGAAAATTGGGCAGCATTTCCTTTATTTATATGACTTCCTCCATATTCTATATCAACTCCCAAACATCCGTAACATCATTCATAATATCATAAATAACAATCATCATTAATCTACATAATCCACATTTCACAATTTCACTTCAATTTCCCCATAATCATGGTCATAATTCACTATTACGTTCTTTCACGTATAATGCTCATTCCGTGTTCTAAATGTAATTCATAATCTACTTACAATCACAACATATCCATATTCATGATTCATTCAAAACTACTACTCAACAATAGCACTATTCTCACATTTATGACCCATTTTCTATGTTCTAGTACAATCCAAGTGTTTCAACTTTTCGACACTTCAAATAGTATGAAAACATCATGAAACTCACCTTAGATAGTGTAGAAACAAGCTTGGAGTGGCAATACTCTTCTTACTCAAAACCCTAGTTCACTTCTCTTAGGATTTCTTGACTTAGATGAACTTTGATGAATTTCATACACTTGATTCACTTGAATTCTTGATATTGATCTTTGATTTCCTTTGGATTCTTGTGAATGAAGTGTAGAGAATATTCTAGAGGGTTCTTGACTTGTGTGGAATGAAAATGAAATGAATTAAATGAACTTGGGTCTCTTTTATATAACGTAAAATCTGATCCCGTCGGGCAATAATACGGACACTTATACAGTCCATATAATTTATACGGTCCGTATAAGTGACCGTGAAATGGACCCTTCGCTGACTCTTCTCTGTGACCATTATACGGTCCATTATACGGGCCATATAATTTTATACGATCCGTATAATCGACCGTATAATCCCACCCGTGAGGAACCTTCACCGTGATGGTTCCGCTGGCCTATTATATGGACCGTATAATCGACCGTATAACCTATCAGTTCACTGAATCTTATTTTCATCACTTCGTTTGATCTCCGATCCTTATGGAACCTTCTTAGCACTTATTTAGCACTTCATTAACAATCTAAGGGTCGTTATAACTCTTCTCCAAAATGTCATTAAACCCTCATTAATTCGATACTCGTAATTCTTGCCCGACACACAACTTATAACTCGCTTTCCTTAGCAATTTTCGTCTCCTACTTCCAATGTCTTTGGAAATCTTAATTAGGACCATTAAAGACTATTTCTTACTTGTCAAAACATGGTATACGTCTTACCCTTCGTCAGCCTATTCATTGTACGTTAGCGGGAATTTTTCAAGGTGTAACACAAATAGCCTTAAAACCCGAGATGGATAATAAGGACGGATTCCTCGAACTCCGACTAATGGCACAAAGGGGAAAATTTTGCCCCGAACCACTATTCTCTCAGAAATGAAGTCAGGGAACATCCACTGGATCCTATCTTCAGTCAACTCTGCGAAGAAGCGGGTCCACGCCCCTTTAGACATGTAACCAAGGTTCGGACAATAATTTGTGAGGCGGTATATCCTATTGTTGTTATTGAAATACTGGACTCCTTCATCCATGTTAATGTGTTTGATAATCCACCATTGTAGCAACATGTTACACCCTTGGAATTATCGGAAATGACTTCAGTATTTGTCTAAAGCCCGAAAAATATCTGCCAGGATGATGGGTGCCAGGTCGAAGTATCTTATTTCATGATCCTTAGTTATGCCATAGAAGATAGCATGGGCCAAATAGATCACTCGGGTGTCTATGGCCAGTGACTCATTCTTCAGGAATACCATAATGCCTAGCAGGGCTATGACAAATGCCAAAGGTCTGACAGCTTCCCATTCTTCTCTACCCTTGAACTCCCACTGATACAGAGTATACCCGATGACATCCCCGAACCTCCGGTACAGATCCCTAAAGGCTACAGTGGGTCTTTGTGCCCAGGGCGCCTACCAATGCAAGAAACTTCATGATTTGGCCGACGGTGGGCCTTTATGGGAATAATAGGTTGTGATCTGGCTTGTGTCATCTCCTTAGACAGGTTCCATTGTTGTCTATGGAATCCCTGATCTCTTCCAGGGTTGGAGTCATTTCGATATCACCGAAGCGGAACAACATTTCCTTGTCGTCCCAATGTCCAGCCAATACCTGTATTAGCTCCGGACGGCCCTTCATTGTCATGATAGAGGGTAGGTGACCTAGAGTGCAGTTAACTGTCCTTCGATAAGTATCACCCAACCATTCCCACCAAGCTCTCAACAAATCTAGAGCCTCGGTAACTATGTCAAAAAGGATTCGGCCTTCCATTTACAAAACCAAAAACGGTTAAGATTCCCCCCATCCCCATATGATCAATGGCTCATCACATAGGCAAAAACATGTTTTCACATAGCACATAAATGAAATACGGTGCTCTTCGAGTCATAGACCGTCCGAACACAGGATGGTCTCTCTTAATGAGCTTTAGGTAGGTCTGAGATACCCAAAGATTGTCTAGGTATGAATGCTGTAGTTCAGTAGGAATTTGGCTTAGCTATGTCCTAGTCTTTACTAGAGTGGAATTTTCACAAAAGACTGGAAACCCGAGAGGACAACTGGGGCTGAACCGTTAGGGCTGTTGGACGACCGCGAACCATCCCCGCCTCATCACGGTTCTAAAAGAAATATTTTGATTTTATACTGAAGGAACGACCGCGTGCTCCGCGAAGTCTCCCTTGGAACAAAGTGTAAAATAAATGCGAAGAGTGGCGGAATTATGATATGCATGCAATGACAGCTGATAATTGTGGAAAAGTAAACACATAAACAGTTAAAGCAAATATACTCATATTATATTGGAATCCTTATGGTTAGAACCTTTAAGTCCCTAGCAGAGTTGCCATCTGTAACGGTTTGCATTTTCGCGGGCTAGGTTAGCGCTCGGAACATGCTACTTCGAACTCGTTGGTGCTCTTTCGGACTTTGTTTTAAAAGAGTCGCCACTTAATTTTTAGGAAATTAGGAAAACCAGTTTTGAAGGGTTTATTCATACACCGTGAAACATCCTTCTTAATCCAAAGTTTTGGATAAGGGTTCTGGTGATCCCCTAGGGAAGGTGTTAGGCACCCTAGTATTAAGGATCCGTACTATACGGTTGATCTTCGAATTCCAATGTATGAGTATTTGCATGAACTGTTATCAGGTGTTTATTTCCCGCATTTATAAAAATCTGTCATTTTCATATTATTTTGAAAAGATTGAATGTATTCCCTTTACATATAGGGTATTTAGGTTCGGATTTATAATATCCGGATTCAATTAGTTCCTTTTATATATATAAGGATAGTAGTGGTTTTGTAAAGATAAAAAGTTCATTTATTTTAAAGTATGGGATAAATGAGTTTTGTTCATGCTTGACTCATATATGGGCCGAGTTAATCCGTTCAATACGTTTTTAGAATGTCCTTATCTAAAACTTTATGTTTACAAATGATTTATACGGATTTTATTTTATAAGAAGTTTGCTTATATAATCCAACTAACTTTTTTGATCCTGGAATTTAAAACTTAAAGCCCAATATCTGCAAATAAAAGGACAATATTTTATGCGAGCTTTGGCCCAAATCTTATGCCTTTTCTTAAAAATTGAGTGTTTAGATCTGTTGGACCTTAGCCCAAAAATTCCGTTTTCCTTTTTGTTACTGGGCTTAGCCCAAAACAATCTTTCCATTCCTTATCGAAAATCTAGTTGAGTGGGGTTGAAAAATGCGATTTTTATGTGGGTCTTGGGCCTCAAAATTCCCAATTTTTTGACTGGACCTAGTCCAAAGAGAAAACCTGCTTCTGGTATTTAAATGTATACTACATTTATGCGTAATTTGAAATCACTTTTCTGCCTAGACTTAAAAGAAATCTTTCAGAAAACTGAGTTTTAAAAAGAAAACATTCTTTTGGTTTTTTTTAAAAAAAAAAGTCAACTTGGTTTTTTTCTTTGTTTAGGAAGACGGTAACAATATTTCATAATGAGGTAAACCTTTTCATTCTTTTGCACTTTTTTTACCTACTTAGCCATTTTTTAACTTTTCAAACTAAGCCTGGGTTTTTTAAAATCGTGTGGGGACCTAAAGTCGAACTAAATGACGTATGTATCATTTGCCTAATATGTCTAGTTCAAACCATAACTGATTCCAATAACAAAGGTGAGTTTTTTTACAAATAAAAATACAATACAACATTTTAACAACAAAGGAAACTGGCATAATTTAATTAATGGAGGAGGGATAGACTAGGGGTGCACCAAACCCCTAGTTAACCATTTTTACCCATGGTTGGGCCTTTATGTCATTCTCACCCATGACTGGGCCTTCAATATATATTAGCTTCCCTTTCTTTCCTCGGACTCAATAATTTTGAAAGAACTTTCCTATTGGGCCTTTTGCCCAATAAGGTGGCTGGACCTCGGCCCAAATGGCCATGCAATGAGAGGAGAAAGATAAAAAGGACCCAGGTTAGTCTATATTTACTGATCCTATCACACGTATCATTATACATATATATGTATATATATCAAATATGTTACAAGGTACACAATTAAGGCACTCGATTGTATACTATTGGCCTCACTGATTTGGGACTTATACCATGCAAGGGAAAAGGTTGTCACCACTCGTATTCCCGACGCCACACAAGTTCTAAGAGGTTTCATGAACCCCAGGCATGGCTGGACATCGGGGAATGGCTAAGACCAGTCCCCCCCCCCCCCCCCCCCCAAATCACCTCAACTCTCAAACCGGTGTTGCTATAGAATAAAATCAAAGTTCCATAATCGTGCACAAGTATCACAACTTATGAGAATAATTTAATTGCAAACAATACTGAAATAAATACAAAGTAATAATAAGGGGACTAAAGTAGATATTGCAATGTGATGATATGAGAATAAACATAGCAAAACTTCAAAACATTTAATCAATAGATGATACAAACAAAACCCATCCTCTTTTTCTTTGACTTTTGGGGCTTAACCAAATCTGGCCCATTTTTAATTAATCAAATCTGAATTGGGCTGAGCCCAACTACCTTCTAAAAGGGAGATTCATTTTTTTCACCAGCTTCACATATTAGCAGTCCTCATAGCAATAAGTGTGAGAACTGATTAATGCCATAACACAGTACAGTAGAGAGATGCAGGAAAAAAGAAAAGTGCTACAACTTATAATTACAAAGAAGGGTTGGAACACCAAGTAGATTAAAACAACACTAAATGTGTTGAAACTGAGCAAATTTAGATTTCCAGAAAACATACAGGGATGAGCCTTTGTTTTAATCAACAGCAGTAACAACATGTATATAGTAAGACTTCATGTGGATTGCTACTTAAGTAAAAAAGGAAAGGAGAAGCTATGTTTATTACAAGGCCTCACAGAAAGAGGAATGACACAAGATCCCAAATGACTTTTTATGATTCAGAATTTTCTTAACTTCTTAAAAGAACACTTATTGCCAACAGCTTCAAATTAATCCATCTCCCTTAGAAAGAAAGCAAAAATCAACTTATTAAAACAACCAATTTCTTCTTCCTAATTTCCTAAGTTCCTTTAGACATCCAGACAAGTTAATTTTTTCCCATCCCTTTTCTATTTCCAACCTTTGATAAAATGATGAGATCAAGGAAGATCAAGGCACCCTTATGACAGGAATGCCCCCATGGTTCATACACTGTGTCTTGACACCCCTCATTTGGAGGGTAGGTACTATGAATCAAGCTAAGCTTGACTCTTCCCTGCCCTCTCTTTGAGGTGTCTTTGAAAAGACCACCCTATGACAAGTCGTTCACAGGCTACCAGAGAACACTCACAACATCCTTAACAACAACATTAGACCAATTCCAACTTATCACTTATTCATTATTTGACACAGACTCAGTGTTTAGTTGTTTCATCCTACAGTTCTAAACATGATATGACTTTAAACACACCAACAGTATAGAGACAAACCTCATTAAACAGAACACAACCTCATCTTCTCAATCCAAGTTACACAATAATGCATAGTAAGGTCTAAATGTAACAATTCAAGTTCAAAAGCAAGAATTCCCACCAATCTTATCTTAACTAAAAATGTCCTCTTTCTAGATTCAAACTGTGACTAGGACACAACACAAACAGGTCAAGCATAAATATATCATATAGGTTTTCACTGAACATATTCATTCTTAAAAAACACGAAGCAAGAAGTTTTGAACTCTACGACATGAATCCAGGTCCTGATAAATGACTTACTTCTAGAACTTTAGTCAATATTGCAGTTTTTAATCCCTTTAATTATGTTAGAGAATGTGACGGACCCTCACACTTTATTCTAACTTGGTTTTAATAGCATAAAATCTCAAAGGCCCCCTCAGGCATGGTAAACTTCTCCTAATCCAAACATAAGACCTCTGTGGGTCCCACAGCCATAGGAATGAAGTTTAGGAGAAAAAGAAAACCTCAGGGTCCTGAAAGAGAAAATAGGACAGGGTGAGATCATCAACTCCCCATCCCTTTCCTGAGTCTTGGTTTCAGTATAAAGGGAACAAAGGCCCCACTGGTCATTACCTCCAATTCATACCTAAGCTAACTGTCACACCCTAATTTTTGTTAGGGCGTGATGGGCACCCGACCCTTATTTAGGGCCGAGCGAACCCGCTGATTCACATAATACTCATAATCAAACTGGACCTTTAAATCATAACATAGATACACAATGAAAGTTCTTCGGAAATGAACATGCTTTTTATCCTTTTCAAATCAAATGAAATTTGTAACGTATAGAAACATATAGAACTTATAGTACAATGCATAATAACACATCGGCTTATATAGCCGCTTACATAACCGACATCTTATACCCACGACATTGTCTGCAAAGTCTCTAACATAGAACAAACTGACGTAACATAGTGCTTTGACTCGGCAGCACTCCGAAGGAACTGGAGCTCGCCAATCCCGCTAGAACATCTTCTAATAATATCCTCAGCTCATCTGGGTGTACCTGCGCGGCATGAAACGCAGCCCCCGAAGAAAGGGGTCGATGCAGAATATGTACCGAGTATGTAAAGGATGAAATACAGTAAGCGGGATCATACTGGAGTAAAGAATACGGAAAATCATAAAATTTGCCTTCGAAAAGATTTATCATGCATATCAAAATCATCTAATCATCATGTATACATATAGCGTGTCCCGACCCTCTAATGAGGGACTCGGTAGATAAAATCATATCATAATCGTATCATTATGTCATCGTACATATATATACGTACCCCGCCCTCTAGTGAGGGACTCGGTGAGTAAAATCATATCATAATCATGTATGCATGCATATACATATATATACATACCGTACCCGGCCCTCTAGTGAGGGACTCGGTGAATAGCGTGTCCCGGCCCCGCTAGCAAGGGACTCGGTATGCCATCCTGGCCGCCATCTCCATCTCATCACATCATCATATCATATATATATATATATATATATATATATATATATATATATATATATATATATATATATATATAGCGTACCCGGCCCTCTAGTGAGGGACTCGGTGAATAATGCAGAGAAGTTGCACGAATGCGTACCCGGCCCGGGACTCGGTGAAAGATGCATTGAGGCATGCACGAGCAGAGTAGTGAGAAACCATATGCACATAAATCAACATCATAGACTCAATGAAGTGAGTAGTCGACGCTCGAGAGTCAAATCGGAGATCATGGTAAGTTCTTTCAAAAACAAGTCGTTAGGGCTATACCAAAGTAAATCTCGAGCCCCACAGATATACGTCAAACCAACTCGGCCCGCACATGAAAGTTAAAGTCATTACACATTATGGAATCATTTGTGAGCGTTTCAAAGCAATCCGGTTTTGTTTGCGAAAGTTACGGACGTTTTTAGACATAGGATCTTTTAAAAACGAAATTCTTTATACAATGTTTGAAATCCAAATATACATAAGGCTTTAAGGACCATATGAGAAATATCATATCATGAAGCAAATAAGAATCATATACATACTCGGAACGTAAGAGCGGAGTTACCCCGAAGCATAAATTATGTCATATCTTACGTACGTCTAAGACATGCCAAAGAAGGAAAAGGTAAGCCTTACATACCTTAGCCGCTTCCTAGCTAATCCGAACTTACGTCTCGACTTCTCACGATCTACAATCATGCCATTAGGTATCAACCATTAGCCATAACACTTAAGAATTCAATTCCAAATTAATACTTTATCTACAAAAATTTCGGGCAAGACTTCCCCTATAAATTGGACATCCCCGAGAATTCAACTCGGCCAAATCATTATCAACAATACCAACCAACATAATAACAACATTGATAATCAATTCCAAACACATTCTAACATTAATAACTCCTTTCTATATAATTCGACGACATTCCATTTATATTCCAATAAACTACATACGTTCAAGTCAACATCGACATTCACATATTCAAATACTAATCCGAGATCATTTCATCAAGATTCAAGAATATTTCAAGTAATCCGCACAATATTCAAATCAGCCCATCCAACATACAAGGCAACCCGAAACCTTCCAAGTCCAAGTAAACATCGACGACACATTTCTTTTCTTCTAAACTCATAAGCTACACCAACAATTCAACCATTGACAACATTATTATCGTAATTACAAGAAAATATATTTGATTCACCTTGGCCTCCAAAAACAGCCCACACACGGCCTTGGCAATTTTTTCCAACATCAACCTACACAATTCCTATGCACACCTACACATCACAACATGTTCAAACCATTCACAACAACATCAACCAAACACCAAATAGCATTAGTTCTTCATTCCTACCCTACACAATATATATATATATATATATATATATATATATACACGGCCACAACCATGACTCCATATTTTCATGGACTTCATTAGTTTCTACATCTCACAACATGCACAAATCATCCTCAACACATGAAAAGAAGATTGAAACTTACCTTTTCTCTTCCACCCCTCTTCCTCGGCTAGGACATGCTTGCAATAACGAACGCTTTGCTCACTTCAACGACTAATCCACGTTAACGCGGACCCTCCAATTGGTAGAAAAGCTACGAGGAAGTAAATTTTCTAGGCCAACATGGGGAGGCACCACTCTCGGCCATATCCCTTGGCCGAGAGTCTCTCTCTCTCTTTCTTTCCTTTCTCTTGAATTCTCTAGAATTGAAATAATGAATTGTGCCTTATGTTATTACTCACACACACACACACACACACACACACACACACACACACACACATATATATATATATATATATATATATACATATGCACATGGCCGGTCATGTGCCATCTTTTTCTCCTCTTTTTTTTTTTCCACTTTTCTCAAATTTTCTAGATTTTTCCAAGAGATGAAAATAATGAAAATGACTTAATAAGTCATCTAATACTACACATATTCTTCATACATGTGGCCTATGGCCCACAAATCATGTGCATGGCCACATGGTTATTTTTTTTTCATGAATTTAAATTCCAACACTTCACTTTTGGCCCCAAATTTTCATGAAATATCTAACTTTCCATCCAACCAAATTCATAAGCACTTATGTCTGAAAACAAAGTCAGAAAAATAGCCTTGTCTTTAACTTGTCGCAACTAACTTAAAAAAATATTATGTCGTACCGAATGCGAGATATAACATCCTTCCCCCCTTTAGAACATTCGTCCTCGAATGTTCAACTAGTCGTATAGGGTCTTAAGGATCTCGAGGGGGGGTTTCCTTTACTTCCATAACATGTAATCTCATTTACCAATCATATTTCTCTTTCATTTCCTCCCCAGGCTCGTCAGTCATTTCCTTTCTGTTGTCATTCCGTCACGGTGCCTTAACGGAAGCTACGTCTTTAGCACGCAACCTTCTTGCCTTACAATTAGTGTAATAAGATTCGGTGCATCTCGAGTTAAGCTCTTCCTTCTTGTCGAATCTGATTACGTTCTTCACGGATGATATCTTCAAGCATACCCATTCGCCAGTCTGGAATTCTAAGTGTCGATACCGATTGTCGTCATATGATTTCTGTCGTTTCACACACAGCTATATATATAGTCTACTCGCTCTAACCATTATCGATCACTTGCTTAAATCGTCTTACCGTTTTTACTTTAATCATCTTGTCACTCATTTTCAGCACATCGTCTCATGTCATTACCTTATCTTTAATCCAAACTCTTCTATCGTCCCTTTGCTCAGATCTTGCTCTCAATTTTTCCTGTCACGCGTGATGTTGCAATCTTTACCCGAATGTACGAAGGGGGGTCAAATTATTCTAAGAACAGCCTCAACGTAGCTTCACTAATCCTTATGTTTCACTTTATCTCTGCCTCTTTTCTCCTACCACCAGCGTCGGAATACGTTTTTGGTTCAACCACAAGCATGTCCTGTTCGTTCTTAGTACTAGTTCCACCTCGGTAATTTATCTCAAACCATCCTAACATCTTTCCTTAATGCACCTAAAATATTATCACCGTATTGTTGTTACCGACCCTAAACTTTTCCCGTTAAGCATTTACTTGGTCTCATCTCCAGTGTATAATATTCGTAGGTAACATGCCTGCCCTTGCACGACCTATATATTCAATCTTAGTCACGATCGTTCCTTCTCCTGGTTCATACTATTTCACACCTTACTTCCGTGCTTGCATTTGCTAGGAGTCTATCTTGTCATACTCCTTTTCCCTGCTTTTCTTACTTTCTACCATAGGAAATTTTCTACTGCTAGCAACCACTCTATTGCCTATATCTTAACCTCTAATCCCGTATAGCCGTACTACCTTTCACAATGTCTCCGTAAGCTACTCGTTACTTTCCTTTATCGTATTCCTTCTTTAAGTCTCCATTTTCTAATATCACGTTATTCCGGATACTTACAATTAATTCTCAACGCCATCTCGATTATTACTCCGACTTCTATCCCTTTACTGCTGGCTTTTCGATCTCCCTAGTTTGTCTCAGCAAAGAGCTTTACCTGCGGCCCAAGCATTCGTATCCAGGACCTCGTAGCGTCGATTGTCTTCGTCTTATACTCGTATCACTCTCCCTCGCTTCCCCCCTTTAGGGGTGTACTTATACTATTTTCCGTTTATGCTTTGCGCTACGTCCATATTTCCAATCTTGATTAGATAGCACTTTTATTTCGACATTTTAATCCCCTTGCCATCCATTTACTCACTTTCTTTCTTTTTCACATATTGTTGTATTAACACTTTCCAAGCTTAACTTGTAATGAAACAACATCGCCTTGCCTTGTAACATTTACACTCTTTATATATTTTTCCCACTTGAACCTCGTTACTCTGTCCGATTAATGCCCTCCATATACCGCCATGTTGATCACCGGAACACATATACCCGCTGATCTACCATGTATAGGATATCTCGTGCGTACCTATGTACACATATAGTCCCTACTATCTTGCTTACAAGATATCTCCATACACTATTCCAACTCACCCCAATCCTAGAACTGTGATGCACTTCCTTCCTCTTTATCGGTCTAATTCGTCCCGTTCTGTGCGACCTCCTAAGGTTTCCGCCCACTCCCGACTCTTAATTTGTCTTTAAGTCATTCTAACTCCTCATTTACTTCTGTATCCGAATTTGTAGAACTTTCGTAAAACTTCCCGGGGTCACCCATCCCGAAATTGCTCTCACTCAAAGACGCTTAACTTTAGAACTCCGATGACATACGATGCTTGAACGCTAATATGACCGCGTCCACTTCACCGCGTGACCTCCGCCACATAATCTAATATAAATTGAAGTCTTAACAAATTTCAAAACGTCCTCGTAACACCTCTCTCCGAATTAGAAAAGGTTTTACTCCTCCCGACTCCACAATTACCATTTTAACCCTTTTAAATCCTCGATATTCAGTCTTTACCTATGGATGTGACTACTTTCCGTCCCAGACTTCCAGATTCTCAACGGTGAGGAATACACCTCGATCGCCGTTACTTATGATCACTCGGTCATCACCCTCCGGATTCTGTTCTCATTTTTACCTCGTTCTTTGTCATTTCTATATCCGAGTCTTTTATCATCCCGTCACTTCTGGCACCTGGATCCTTGACTACGCGTGTCATGGTCTATTACCATGCCGTTGTCTCACTCTCTTCTTATTTCCTCCTTCCGATTACCTTTCCTTTTCTCATACTCGCTTTCATTTTCGTTGTTGTATAATCCTTATTCCAGACTTCTTCTACGGAACTCGACAAGTCTTCCTTATTCGTTCTATAGCTTACTTTCCCATTTCACGCTTGTCGTTATATTCTAGCGACATAGATCACGTCATAGCTTTAGCCGCTTTCTCACTAGGCTTTACTTATTTCCATAACAATTCTCCTTATATTCATATTACATCCTATTCATAATCAATCCGATAATATAACGCTTCTTAATCCTTTACTCTTTCCGGTCAACTTTGTCCTCATCGTTCCACAGGCTGTCTTATCTATACATTCATATTCATCGCAATTCTTCCCCTCAGTACTCTCGCCTTAATCATACCCTTACCTCTTTTACTATAAGCTCGTCATAATTCGTCCTCACTTACCAATTCGATCGGTACCTTAAATAGCTCCCTATCAAGGTTTGCCAGTCTTCTCTAAATCATCTCTTAGTGTCATAAGCCCTTTTCAATCTCTCTGTACCATATCAACATCGACCTTGTAATTATTATTATCCCCGATTCAATAATTAGCTTCTTTCTCGGTGTCGACCGTACTCGTAGCTTAGTCAATCAAATTTTTTTTTTCATTACTATTGGCACGACCTTCCAAGACATATTACAAATCTATATCTTATTTTCATTTTATTTCTGGGAAAATTTCAGCAGAGTCTCCTCTAATCAGAATCGTTACTATCTCAAAACTCGTATATATAAAATACCAACAATACCTCACATATATATAACATATATATACATATCGCATCATATCACGGCCTCACAGGGCTCCCAACATCGTCGACAGTACAAAAATAATAAACATACCTTGTATGCCCAACTCAATCGGCACCTGTCACACTTTCTTGCTTACTTTCCCTTTTTAATCTCAACTTGTATTTCAATCGTACTTTAACATCTTACCTGACATATGTCTTGCATACCTTTGCTTACCTGCGTACTTCATAGCCTCAAATATCGTTAATCGCTTTCTTCTGTCGATGCCCTTTCTCTGCTGAAGTCAAGGGTTAGTGTCGCGAATCTCATTTCCTATAACTTGGCTCTACGGCACGATCTAAGATGTCAAAGAAGAGTAACCATCCTAAATGCGCCGTAGCCTCCTGTTTATAAATGTGGCGCGCTTCACACCATAAACAGGACTCTACCGGACACGACTTTGCAGACAACCCCTAGGACGAACCGCTCTGATACCAATTTGTCACACCCTAATTTTTGTTAGGGCGTGATGGGCACCCGACCCTTATTTAGGGCCGAGCGAACCCGTTGATTCACATAATACTCATAATCAGACTGGACCTTTAAATCATAACATAGATACACAATGAAAGTTCTTCGGAAATGAACATGCTTTTTATCCTTTTCAAATCAAATAAAATTTGTAACGTATAGAAACATATAGAACTTATAGTACAATGCATAATAACACATCGGCTTATATAGTCGCTTACATAACCGACATCTTATACCCACGACATTGTCTGCAAAGTCTCTAACATAGAACAAACTGACGTAACATAGTGCTTTGACTCGGCAGCACTCCGAAGGAACTGGAGCTCGCCAATCCCGCTGGAACATCTTCTAATAATATCCTCAGCTCATCTGGGTGTACCTGCGCGGCATGAAACGCAAATTTCCGAAGAAAGGGGGTCAGTACGGAATATGTACTGAGTATGTAAAGCATGAAATACAGTAAGCGGGATCATACTGGAGTAAAGAATACGGAAAATCATAAAATTTGCCTTCGAAAAGATTTATCATGCATATCAAAATCATCTAATCATCATGTATACATATAGCGTGTCCCGGCCCTCTAATGAGGGACTCGGTAGATAAAATCATATCATAATCGTATCATTATGTCATCGTACATATATACCGTACCCGGCCCTCTAGTGAGGGACTCGGTGAGTAAAATCATATCATAATCATGTATGCGTACGTATATACATATATATACATACCGTCCCGGCCCTCTAGTGAGGGACTCGGTGAATAGCGTGTCCCGGCCCCGCTAGCAAGGGACTCGGTATGCCATCCTGGCCGCCATCTCCATCTCATCACATCATCATATCATCATACATATATATATATATATATATATATATATATATATATATATATATATATATATATATATATATATATATAGCCCGCCCTCTAGTGAGGGACTCGGTGAATAATGCAGAGAAGTTGCACGAATGCGTACCCGGCCCGGACTCGGTGAAAGATGCATTGAGGCATGCACGAGCGATTAGTCGAAAACCATATGCACATAAATCAACATCATAGACTCAATGAAGTGAGTAGTCGACGCTCGAGAGTCAAATCGGAGATCATGGTAAGTTCTTTCAAAAACAAGTCGTTAGGGCTATACCAAAGTAAATCTCGGCCCTTACGTATATACGTCAAACCAACTCGGCCCGCACATGAAAGTTAAAGTCATTACACATTATGGAATCATTTGTGAGCGTTTCAAAGCAATCCGGTTTTGTTTGCGAAAGTTACGGACGTTTTTAGACATAGGATCTTTTAAAAACGAAATTTTTATACAATGTTTGAAATCCAAATATACATAAGGCTTAAGGACCATATGAGAAATATCATATCATGAAGCAAATAAGAATCATATACATACTCGGAACGTAAGAGCGGAGTTACCCCGAAGCATAAATTATGTCATATCTTACGTACGTCTAAGACATGCCAAAGAAGGAAAAGGTAAGCCTTACATACCTTAGCCGCTTCCTAGCTAATCCGAACTTACGTCTCGACTTCTCACGATCTACAATCATGCCATTAGGTATCAACCATTAGCCATAACACCTAAGAATTCAATTCCAAATTAATACTTTATCTACAAAAATTTCGGCAGCACTTCCTCTATAAATTGGACATCCCCGAGAATTCAACTCGGCCAAATCATTATCAACAATACCAACCAACATAATAACAACATCGATAATCAATTCCAAACACATTCTAACATTAATAACTCCTTTCTATATAATTCGACGACATTCCATTTATATTCCAATAAACTACATACGTTCAAGTCAACATCGACATTCACATATTCAAATACTAATCCGAGATCATTTCATCAAGATTCAAGAATATTTCAAGTAATCCGCACAATATTCAAATCAGCCCATCCAAAATACAAGGCAACCCGAAACCTTCCAAGTCCAAGTAAACATCGACGACACATTTCTTTTCTTCTAAACTCACAAGCTACACCGACAATTCAACCATTGACAACATTATTATCGTAATTACAAGAAAATATATTTGATTCACCTTGGCCTCCAAAAACAGCCCACACACGGCCTTGGCAATTTTTTGCAACATCAACCTACACAATTCCTATGCACACCTACACATCACAACATGTTCAAACCATTCACTACAACATCAACCAAACACCAAATAGCATTAGTTCTTCATTCCTACCCTACACAACATATATATATACACGGCCACAACCATGACTCCATATTTTCATGGACTTCATTAGTTTCTACATATCACAACATGCACAAATCATCCTCAACACATGAAAAGAAGATTGAAACTTACCTTTTCTCTTCCACCCCTCTTCTCGGCTAGGACATGCTTGGCAATAATGAACGCTTTGCTCACTTCAACGACTACTCCACGTTAACGCGGACCCTCCAATTGGTAGAAAAGCTACGAGGAAGTAAATTTTCTAGGCCAACATGGGGAGGCACCACTCTCGGCCAGCCCTTGGCCGAGAGTCTCTCTCTCTCTTTTCTTTCCTTTCTCTTGAATTCTCTAGAATTGAAATAATGAATTGTGCCTTATGTTATTACTCACACATATATATATATATATATATATACATATGCACATGGCCGGTCATGTGCCATCTTTTTCTCCTCTTTTTTTTTTTTCCACTTTTCTCAAATTTTCTAGATTTTTCCAAGAGATGAAAATAATGAAGATGACTTAATAAGTCATCTAATACTACACATATTCTTCATACATGTGGCCTATGGCCCACAAATCATGTGCATGGCCACATGGTTATTTTTTTTTCATGAATTTAAATTCCAACACTTCACTTTTGGCCCCAAATTTTCATGAAATATCTAACTTTCCATCCAACCAAATTCATAAGCACTTATGTCTGAAAACAAAGTCGGAAAAATAGCCTTGTCTTTAACTTGTCGCAACTAACTTAAAAAAATATTCTGTCGTACCGAATGCGAGATATAACACTAACTTTTTACTCTCCTAAGGCAACCTAAACCCTTTACCTTATCCTCATGCCCAGTGACAACCACCAAGACCTTGTGGTTAAGATTAGTTTGACACTGCCTTTAGATTAAATTCCAACTAAACGCCTAGTTAACCACACAAGTTAGCAACTTCAATCAACTCAACCTCGGACCTTAACTATGAAAGCTGTTTTGAATTCCTTTTAGACATCACTTCTTTTAAAAACAAAAAAACAAAAAAAAAACTTGACATTTTATTCCTTATAAACTTAAGTTTAGACTGAACACCAATAGGTAGACTCAAGTAGTTCCCTTTCATTGATTGATTAATCATTTTTTAACAGTCAAAGAGCATATCAGGATCTCATTTTTTAACAGTCAAAGAGCATATCAGGATCCAATCACCCTTTTTAGTCTCACTAGACCCCTTTGAAGACTCAAGCATGAACCAGATATAGAGAGGGGAGGGTCTGGTGACATAAAAATCAAGACTAGATTCTGTTTAAATGAACAATCATGACACATAATCATCTTAGTTGTATCTAGGTGCCCTAATTAATCTTGAATGATCTTACAACTTCATAAGCCAATATCAACCTCTAGTGGACCACTTGGGAGCATATTATACCAAACAAATAGACCTTATTACCAATCTTCCTTTTAAGACTCCTATATCATGTTCTAGAGGTCTGCTTGTTTCATACTCACCTTCAGTGTATAGCATACAGCTATTCAAAGTTATTTTTAGACTAATCCAGACATATTTAAATAGACTTAAATAGACTCAGACCTACTCAAATGCAATCAGACCTCATTCAATCTCATTCTAGTGCCTTGACCACCTCATAAGACTCATATAAGTATGCCTAGACTCTTTAAGCCTTGTTTTAGTCCAGTCATGATCCTTTACCTATCCTAATCATGGCTTATACCACTAATAATGTCATAAACAAAGTATGTAGACTCAAGAAAGGCAGATTGAAGATTCCAAGATAACATAATCTCATCAAGAAAGCTAACAACTACCTTAAACTACTTAAGATGGATCATCATAGTTCTTTAGCAGTCTCTTACATTCAAACGGGATTGATACAACTAAAGTTACTATTATTAATCACATAACCATATTTTATCATGTTTGAAGAATGAGCAGCCAAGTAGGAACTTTAGCATCTAATAAAGCATACAACAGTCAGTACATCTCTATCTATAGAGCAACATCAATAAAATTATCTAGGCTCACCCATTCAGTCCATATTAACAACCACTATTAAGGTTAAACATGTCATTTATGAAGGTATGAAAGTGATCTCTATTTCAAACTCCTAATGAATCTTAAACATCACTTAGGGCAGCATATTACCACTTAATTAAACCCAAGACAATCTAACAATAAAACTAACATAAAATAGACCATTATCACATAACAAAGCTACTGAAAAATAACAAAAATAAGCAACAATATTAAAATGTTAACTTTTTTAAGCGCAGCCGTGGACAAGATTGAATTTGAAGGCCTTTTTGTGCTTCCAAATCCCACACTCAGCCACATCGACACAAAACAAGCAAGAAAATAAATTTTAGAACTAAGAAGAACCTCAACTTTTAAGTCAAAGTTTAAAATTTTAAACTGAGGAAGCTTAAACTCGAAGTTACTTAGGTTTTTTCCCTAATTTTTTTGACCTCTTTTCATGGTGAGGGTGGGGTTCTATTTATAGAACACCAAAATTGTTCAAACCCTCAAGAATACCGATGTGGGAAAACTAATTTCTCCCAGAAATTAACCTTGTAAAACAAAATCTATGGCTCAAAACGATCGCAACAACAAATGAATGGTCAGATCTGAGCCTCGTTGGACTCGATCCAACCCACTCATCCCCAACCAATGAAAATCGAGCAAAATGAACACAGTACAACAAATAAAACAGCAATAATCAACTTTTGACTGAATAATTTTTAAAAGAAAAGTCTATTACTGCATTTGGGAAAGATTCTGGGTGAAAACAACCTTTCAATTAATTTGTTGCACGTAAATAATGCTGCAAAAGCTGTGTGCCTTACACTTAACTGCGATTTTACCATTTTTGGGATGAGAGAGAAGGAGAGACAGGCGGTGACTCGAGGGTTTTTACGAAGAAAAGGGAAGAGAGAGAAGGGGTGAGGGAAAAGGGGTCGTTTGGTATGAATAATGAAAAGGAGATATACCCATTTATCTCAGTACGGGATCGGGCCGGGTCTTGGCCTTTATTGGGCTAGACTCGGTCCAGGTTATATATAAAAAAAATGGCTAGCCTATTTATACATATAATGTATGCATATATATATATATATATATAGAGTAAAGTGGTTTATTTAATAAACCTGAAAAAAACTAAAATATTGATTATTGGTCAATTACAAACAAATTAGGACATAATTAACCTATTAAATAATTTAAAAGCATCCAACTGTGTAAATGAGCTTAATTTTGCGAATATGGCCTTAACTGATTTTCATCTGACTGATTATTTCAATTATGGCCATATTTGGCCTAATTAGCAAATTTCAAAACTAAATTGCATTAATGACCTTTATTAATTTGAGCCAATGAATTGGGTTATTCCAATTAAGAGGCTAATTTTGCAAAAATGACCCCAATTTCCTTAAACCATGAATTGGTTAATTTAATTGTGGCCATAACAAAAAATAATTAAACAATTAAAAATCAATTTGCAATAATGACCACCTAATTGATTAATTAGCCTAATTAAGATAGGGAAAATAACATTGTGTGACTCTTTGGGCCTATTATTTACCCGAAATGGCCAATATTTGGGTTTCTTACCCGAAATGGCCCAATTTCGGGCAAAATGAAATAAACCAAAAAAATATGAAATGCCCTCTCCTCACGCGAACAACACTCTTCCTTTCTCTACACTTCTAAGTGAAGCAACTGCTATCTTGCTAAAATCTCTCCCAATGAAGTAAGTTTTCTTCTTCTTCTCAATTTCTTTCCGCCATTGTTGTTCTAATTTTGTGCTTCATTTTCGTTTTCTCTTTTATATGTGCCTTCATAGTAGCATTTGTCTTTTACAACTGAATAAGCTTCTTCTTCCCTTTTATTAGGGTTTTCAACAGCCAATTTCTATTTGGTTTTGAGTTAGGTATCTGATTTTGCTTTTTAAAGTGTTTTTAGTTTGGTTTAGGGTTTAATTTTGGTGTTATTTAGGGTATGTTGGTTTTGATTTTCTAAGCTAATAGGAGTATACTTTACTTGCATGCATTGTTTTAGTTGCTTTTTTGTGTTAATTTCAGATGGTGATTGTTTCTGTGAGCTTTTTTGTGCATCTTCATTTTTTATGATCCTCATCTTCATCTTTTATCTATTTTTTCAGTAGGTGTGTGCGAAAATCTGTTCAAGTAATCATCGTGGTAATAATGATAATGAAGACGATGATTTTGAGACCCCTGTTGCTCCTCGTGAACAGAGAACCATTTGATGTACCCGCTCGCAGGCGAAGCAAACTATTAAATTTGTTAAGGCCGGCAAGAGAAAGGCCGAGAACGACAATGCAAACAGTAAAAAGAAAAGAAGAAGGTTCCTACTCTAGCCGAAAAGAAGGTATTCTGGCTTTTGTGTAATGAGTCTTTGATTCACATATTTTTTCCAGCTTTATCTTGTTCACTTATTTAGCTTTATATAAACTGGTATAATTATGTATATCTGAACCTTGGTGCTATTTTTGAATGATTTTCCTGTTTTCTAGTCGGGGACTTATACTCGTATAAACTGGTATAACTATGTATATCTGAACTTAGTGCTATTTTGAATGAGTTCCCTCTATTCTAGTGGGGACTTATACTTGTATAAACTAATATAAATATGTATATCTAAACTGAAATTTGGTAAATCATTCTCTCTTCCGATTAATTCTCACTGTTTCTTATTTTACTTTTCCATGTTTAGGTTGGCGAGTACTATCTAGAAGCTGCTGAACATTTCCAAACCAGGATTAGTTGTCATACAAACACAGATATTGTCAGCATTCTGAAGCAATGCTTGACTGAAAAACAAAGAACAAATGTTTCGGGATAGTTGTTTTGGCTACTTCCTCGACTTTCCTCCATTCAATAATCAGAATCAACTCATATATGCTTTGTTACTGAAGGAAATTTCCCCTGATTGTGAAAAAGAGATATGGATTAAACTCAATGGCAATACCTTGCGGTTCGGCATTAGAGAATTTTCTTTGGTTACTGGGTTGAAATGTTACGAAGATGATAACACTGTGTATGATGAGCCAAAAGTCAACAGGTTACTGAAAGAGTATTTTCTCGGAGATGGAAAAAAATTAGTAACGAGGGAGAGTTTGCTTGATCGCTTCAAGCAAAAGGGTTGGAAATCAGATGAGGATGCACTCAAAATGGCCATACTACTATTCGTCCACCATTTCCTTTTCTCTGATGCTAATAAGCATAGCATATTAAAAAAAGATTTTGATATAGTTGAGAGTGGTTAGTATCAGAGGTATGCACGGGGCATAAAAGTATTTGAAGACATGTCCAGAATAATGAGGGATAAACTGCGTGCCAAGTTGACAATTTACAGGCTCGGGGGTTTGCCACTTGCATTCCAAGTATGGTTTTATGAGTGTTGCTCCACGGTTGACAAAACTCTAGCTTCTCATGTTGGCAATATTGTGCAACGCATCTTTAACTGGCAAGTCAAAGAAGCTCCAACGTTTGTGGACTTAACTATTGGGAAATTCATGACTAGTATTTACCAGGTAAAATTCTTGTTTGCTATTTGATATATGTCTATGATTGTGGTTTGAGAAAAGTCCTTATTGACCACTTCAAACGTCTTTATTGACCAACTCCTCACTCAAAGATCCTTAACGATGCTAGCCCGCGAAGAACCACCTATTGCCTTAATTGTCGAACTAGAACACCTCTAACCATTCGCGTGATTATCTCTTTCATTCGATCAACTCAATCGAGTAATAACACCAAAAGAGCAGCAGGATCTGGTCGAATCTTACACAATAGATACAAGGCTCTCAACCCTAGTCCAATATTAGATGAAACACCCGATAGCCCTCTGAGTACTAAAATTTACACTAGCTCAAGTGGAACATATCTCTCCAATCACCTAGCTCTTATTTCAAACGATCCCCTTTTATCCTTAACCTCGAAAAGACCAATCGACTAAACGATCACACCCTTTACTGAATGATATAATATAATGCCACCGCAACCCTTATATGATTCAAGTACCCATATTACTTCACCTCGAGTCTTACGAACCTTAATCCCCCGAACCCGATAGTAAGATGCCTTATCACAATCCTTCAGTTCCCATATCTCATTCAAATCACTTTATCACTAACAACCAACAATCACTCAAATCCACTTGAACCTTAACTAGACCTCTCTCTAAGCCAAACACATCACATAAACAATATCCATATTTCTTCTCGGATTCAGGTGCAACAACCGATAACTCTTTGACTAATTAAATCATCTCGCTCGCTCATCGCTGGAGTCATTTCTATAAGTTAGTCACTAATTTCACAGAAGTCTTCAACTCAGTCAAACTTATCGATCAATCCATGTTCCCTTAGCATTCATTTCATAAACAGAGCAGTCCCACAATATCACCGAGCTCATAATCCAGAATGACTCCTTAGCACCAAATCCCCAAGATATCAAGTGAACCTGCAAACACGGTCGTTACTAAAAGACCACACCTAACCATTCTCGCAAGATCCAATCATCCATAGTAACTATAGCCCGGACGAGCACATCCACCACTTGTGCTCAGCCTATAACTGAGAATGGTCCATTCTAATTCCTTTCATTACATCCCTATTCTGTAGAGTAACTGAAGACCCTTCATACGCACCCCGATACTAAATCCTACGTCCTCACACTTACCACAAAAGTCGTCCTTGTCCTCCGATTCTCTTCATTATCTTAACATGGTCACTATCCTCTTGTCAAAACCAACAATCCTTCTCAAGTTACACTTATGCCACAACCTATCAGACGAACTTAGTGATGCTGAAACTTTCTCATACCAACCATACCTTGACCAAATCATTCTGGCGGAACCATAAATTAACTCCCTCGACTTCCGGGCAACCCACTGTTGAAGGCATAAAGATCACACGGTCCTCTGTATTATCACTCCACCTTCCCATACTGAACTAGAGAGTCACAATAATAGGTGGAACCGAAGTTAGTCACGCATACATGTCATAGCTTCGCATCTCATACCATATCGCTCCACATCATAACAAAATTGTTCGCATAAGAATTTAAGTACTAGTTCCCACCATCCGTGGGACAATAAGACAAAGAAATTCAGATACCAATTTGAATCGACTAGATACCAATTTGAATGAAGTAGCACGAAAGGAATGAAAAAATTAAAACTTTCTAAATGTCCTATAGCCTCTCACAGATAAGTACGGAGCTCATCGTACCGATCTGTAAGACTCTACTAGACATGCTCTTGTGCTTGTAAGATCGGTAACCTAAGGCTCTGATACCAACTTTGTCATGACCCAACTCGTGGGTCGAGTGGGTACCCACACTAACTCTCCTGGTGGGTGAATCCTTCCCTTTACTTAACCGTTTTTAGCTATCACATATGGAAATTAAGTAATAAAAGCAGTCTTAATATCATAGATAAATACTAAGTGCGAAAATACGAACGACACCCTAAAGATCTGGTCAATGCATAGTACAAGATCCACTAACAAAACTACATAAGTTTGAAATGATAAAATACGTAATTGTCTGAAATATTGTCTCGAAACAGAAAGACTGAATCATAAGAGAAGATTTTTTCAGGCCGCGGATCTGGAACATAGCTCACCCTGGAAACTCAATAAGAAGCCTTGGAAATCACCCACGAGGTGCTGACGTGGATCCTGTGATGAACTATGCACTCAAAAAGTAGTGCATCAAGGTAGTATCAGTACAAACACTATGTACTGGTAGGTATCATAGGCCGACAACAATTAGTTCACATATATAAAGAAAGAAATCAACAAGTAGACATGTAAGCAGGCAAGTACAGTCACTAAGCATATTCACACAAGACTCACAGTATTAGGAACCAGAATAGATCTCAGTAATCGCAAGTCATATCCTTGGTGGAAGCCTCTAATCCTTGAGTCCATCAAGTTTCTAATTAAACACTTAGCAAGCACAACTCAAATGAATCATCACCCAAGAAATCAATGTGGAAACATACCATGCAATGATATGAATGCAATAAATAGAATCAATGATATGAGTGGATGTAATATGAGTGCATGTGCGATGCAATGCACTGACCAACTGTCTCATACCATACACACATGCTACGGATGAAAATCCTTCACGTCTCGATAGTCATGACCCATGGGGGACCCGCGAAGTCCATGTACTTGTCACTCCACACACAGCCTAGAGATGACTTTCATATCAAACCTGTACACAATCTTTTGCTCCTAAGAACAACCTCGGATCACGGATTCACATGTTTCTTTCATCAATGTTACCATAGAACTTTAATCATCAGTACCATATCACTTTTGCCATCATCTTTCCATTGGAACCGCATCACATTACCATGAGAAATGTAAGATGAAATACATGCTTGCATGTCGAATTCAACAATAATCATGGGGGTGAATAACCACAACAACATCCGTAAATTAACTACCAATACACAATTATTCCCAGATCTGTGCAATGTCGCGTCCGGAACAATTTCCCTTCGGACCACATATATAACATCAAATAATATACACATAAGATGCCATACGAAATATGAATGTAGCAAGCACAATAATAAAGAAGCCTCGGATGTTTCACTTTCTCACTTATCATCATTAGTATAAAGACACAGTTCAAACCATTGTATCACATGAAATGAGAATGTATGCCGTGCATGATAACCTCATTGACAATAAATCATAATCAAGATTTCATTCGTGCCTTTTCATAAGCGCACATCACAATCCCAACCTAAATCATTATCCTTTCCTTTTCTGATGATAAGTTTCATAATAAGAGAGAGATGAATGCATCACAAAACATAACATAGTAGATAGGGCGACAAGCTCAACATATAACATATGGCGACAAGCCCAATCACGATAATAAGGTTAACAACAATACCAACCTAAGTATCCATCCCAACTTTATACCCGAAAGCCTAACATGTTTTCTCTATCAATATCTAACTCCTACATATGCTTCGCTAATTGGCGTCTAACCGAAATGTAAGCCGTAACCTATCTCGATGCCGAGCTGGTGCCACGAACCATCAAATGTGAGCATTTTCCTTCCAAAGAGCCTCTGAATATTCAAAGTCTAGTCATTATCGAAATCTAAGTTATAAAAGATTAATCACTATGAGAGTGAGAAGCCCTACTTCACCGCTAAGCGTGGGGGTATTGAATCTTTGACGAGCAACGATTGAATAAGGGTTTTTAGAAGGACTCCTCTCTATCCGCTCAATTATTCGGTAGTACTGAAGCAACACATCACCACTATCATTTAGATTTTTATGCATGGAGGGCATAATTACGAATCTTTTTTCCTTCGGGATTATATGTAATGCGGTCTCCCACAATTCTAACGAAGACTAATGATAACCATATTGCTATAAATTCGTTCGAATCAAAAATCAAACTTTAAAAAGCGGAAATTGGGCCCACAAGGGCAAAATGGGAATTTCAATATTAGAAATGGTAACCCAACGTTCTAGTAGTTCAATACTACTCCCCAATTGCTAACTAGGCTCAATTAGTCATCAAAATCATCATTAAATCAAAAAAAACCCATTTAGTACAAACCCTAACATTCCACAATCAATTCCTTAATCCAAAATAGAGATTCAACCTTATTATCCACTAATTTATGAGATTCCATGTTTAGAATAGCAAGATATATCAATTAAAATCATTTCCATTGCTTAAAACTCAAACATCGACTATTAGATCTTTAAACTCATCTTCCCCAACTACTCTCATTAGTTTCACCATACATACAAGCTTAGAACGTAAATAAACATAAAACAAGGTAAAAGAAACTTACTCAAAGATGAATCAACTCCAAATGCTCCTCAAATTTCCCTTAGAACTCTTAGGGTTTCAATTTTGTGAATGGGGAAGAAGTGGTTCGAAATGGGATTAATAAATGTTTCTGGTTCAGCGTTTCTCGCTTCCGCGGACTCTGTTCCACTTACGCGATCCCGCCTCAGCGGATAATTGTCCATTGTGGCAGACCTCATTAAAAGACTCACCACTTCGCTTCTACAGGCCAAGTCCCGCTTGGGCAGACCCGCAGAGGCGGAAACCCCATCGCGGAGGCGAAACATCAGAAAACCACTAAGTTTCACCCAAAATTCTCGACATCCATTCGAGACCTCCCGGATATAAACTGGACATGCAACCACATGTAAAAATAAGCTACGAACCCAACCGTGTCCTGGAAATTTTAAACGGAGGTCAACTTGACTGGGTCAACCCCCAAACGGTTAAGATCAAGTTGCCAACCAATGGTACAAAAAGCTCCCAAATGCCTCGGCAACTGAACCGAATATCCCACCAAGTCATAATCCACCCTCCGAACCTCACGAAATTGAAGGAATTCTGAGAAAGGTCCGTTTACCCAAAAGTTAACTATTGGTCAAACCTTTTTCACTTTAAAGCTATAATTTCCTCAAATCAAGTTACTACTCACTCGATGACCTTGGGAACCGTGTCGCCCATCTATATGGGTCAAAATCACACTAACAGGGCTCGTGGAAGGGTCAACGGGGACAAATGGGTTAAAACTGCAATAACGACCAAACGGGTCATTACATGGTATCCTTGGAAGATCGTCCAAAAACACTTCTGAAAACTCTCTCTCAATCGGTACAGATTCATGTAATGGGGAGTCTGCTTTCGTATCCTGCACATGAGCTAGATACACCAAGCACCCGTTACTTACTAACTTTCTAGCCTTAAGGTAAGAAATAAACTTACCCACAGGCGTTCTCCCTCTACCTCTGAATATAACTGGATCTTCCCCAATAAAGGCTAATCTAACTATTTTTTCATAGAAATCAATTGTAGCGTGAAAAGAAGATAACTAGTCTATGCCAGCTATAACATCAAAGTCAACCATATCCAACAAGTTCAAATCTATGAATATGCTATCAACTTTTATAGGTACCCCTATAGGTGTGGAGACCTCAAACGTACATGCTAGCTCATTTGGTGCTTATTCAAACCCCGCTGAAAAATAAGGAGACAAATAGGATAAATTTATAGCAAGATCAATTAATACGTAAGCAGGGTGACCACAAACTTAGAGAGTACCTGTAATAACTATGTTAGCTGCCTCAACACTCTGGTTGGTCCCCCTCCTTCCTGAGCTCCACGTCTACCTGCACCACGCCCAACCTGAGTATTAGGTGCTTAGGCTGGAGGAGGTGCAACCATGGTGGTGCCTGTAAATGCTGCCTGAGTGTCTGAAGCCTTCCCTGGAGCTTGCCCAAACCATGGCCAATATCTCATAATGTTAGTTGTCCTTGTGCCGAGAGTCTCCGGAAACAGCCTCTCTACCTTCCAAGGTAGAGGTAAGGTTTGTGTACACTCTACCCTTCCTACTTTGTGGGATTTTACTAGGTATGTTGTTGTTGTTATGTGACCTGGATCATGACAATGAAAGCATCCTCTCTGACCCAAAAGTCATTCACCGAGATGTCTCTTGCTGCATGTAGGACAAATAAAAAAGGGAAATCAAGTGTGACCCTGACTAGCTAAGTTGTGCCCTTGGTGGGCTTGACCTGCACTCTACTGGAACTGCCTCACTAGAGCTAGATAAGGAGAAAAATTAACCACTTATTGATTCTGAGTTGCATGATTTCTATTTTGTGCCCCATCTGTCTGGCTTCTATAACTACTTGTAGTCTTTGATTTCTTGTTAACTTTCCAAGACTGCCTGATAATTTTGTCAAAATTTTCTCTACGCTTGGCCATGTCCACTATCTGGAGAAAGGACTTATCATCCACATGTGAAGCCATATCCCTGACTGTGTCTGGATTAAGGCTGTACACAAATTTTCAAACCTTTTCCCTTTCTGTACGGACCACCAAAGGGGCATGCTCCACTAACCTATTTTTTTTAAATGGTAAAGGGTTTGTTAATAATAGTACCAGGATAGTCAAACCTTGTTCGAGATCGTCAAATTCTTGCCTGAGTTCTTCCTGTAGGCTGCTGGGCAAGAATGTTTCAAGGAAGGCATGTTTGAACTGTGTCCAAGAGATCGGTGGCAGATTCAGACCTCTACTTTTCTTGTAAGTCCTCCACTAGACACCTGCTACCTGATTCAGCTGATACCCAATCAACTCAGTAGCCTAAGCATCAACACAAAGATAGGGAAATAGATATTTTTTCAATTCCTTTCAAGAATTGCATTGGCTCTGCTTTCGGGCCCTTGCTGTCGTGAAAGTGGGAGGGTGAAGCCCAGTGAAGTCTCATAGCTTGACTCTAGCTGCAGGTGGCGGAGCAACCGTTTGTGGTGCCACATAAGCTGGGGGAGCCTAAAAGTCATTTTCTACTGCTTATGCATCCAAACCATATTGATCCTGAGCTGGTTCAAGGGCAGGGGCTGCCTGATCACCAGCTATAGGGGCTTGTGACTCCAAAAACTCAAGAATCATGTCAATTCGGGTATCATACTATTGGGGATGATTTGCCCTACTTACTCATCAACAACTACTGAACTGGAGACTGGCCTCTCCCTGCGACCCTACCTTGACCTTGATTACCCCTAGCATTACCACCCCTACCTCTGATATTCTGTCCTTGACCCCTACCTCTGATATTCTGTCCTTGACCCCTACCTCTACCTCTGCCCCTTCCTCGAGCTGCAACTGGTGCTGCAGGCAGTGCCAGCTCAAGCCTAAAGCCAATAAGGAAGAGGCTTTAGGCCCCCAAATTTTTGGGGCCCCCTTTAAAAATAAATAAATTATAGTAGCTTCTATGGCTAATTTTCATCATAAACTATTTACTCCCCATGATTTCAATTATATGGCTTGATTCAAAATTCAAGGATTAAACTAATTAATTTTCAACTCGGATATAGAATCTTCAATTTCTTGAAAATAAAGTTTTCATATTTAGAAAATATATAAAAAGTATTATAAGTACACAATGGTTAATAATTCAAAATATGTTAAAAAATATTTGAAAAAGTCATGATCAAGGAAAATATGTTTTGAGCCTCCGAATAGTAACTAAAACACATAAATCGAAATGAAGAGATTAATATTTTAAGGTAAAATTTGCAAGATTTTTATAAAAAATAAGAAGAGAAAATTTTAGTCATGTGATTGATTAGTTCTATCACCAGTTGAATTTTATTTTATTTTTAGAATAAATTGATTTTAAAAGTTGTTAACAACTTTGTATCTAAAAAAACTAAAATAAATAGACTTTAAATAAATAAATAAATATATATATATATATATATATAAGAAAGACATTTAGAGAAAAATTAAGGCCTCTTCATATAATTTTGCTTTAGGCCACCAACTTTGTTAAGCCGCCCCGGGCTGCAGGTGCAGCTGGCGGCATCGCTTGATGATTAGCCGCTGGTATGCTAACATTATTAGCATCAGAGGAGGAAGTTGGTCTGGTTATGACCATTGTTTATTGATGTGTCGGGAATTTTGGCACATCTAATGCTTTTTAACTATAAGTTTTACTTCTTTTCGAGCAAGTTTGTGTTAGTTTGATGTGTTTTGTGTGTTATGCAGGTATTTTGAAGTTAGAATGCTCAGAAAGCGGAAAAAAAAAAAAAACAATTTGTTCTGATAAGCATAAGAACGGACCGTCAACATGCTCGACGGCCCGTCGAGTTGCCTCGTCGATAAGTTCCTGCAAAGTGACAATTCATCATATATCATCAGATCGTCGATTTGCACCAACGACATGATCGACGATCCGTCGAAGTGCTTCGACGGCGAAGTTCCTGCAGAGTGATAAAAGTATACTCAGATCATCGATATGGTCGTCGAGCATGTCGACGACCGTCAAAGTGCAAAGACGACCTGTCGAAGTGCAAGCCGAGATGGAACAGGACTAGGATTGATTATTCCGAGTTTTGACTTGTATAAATACCTGTTTAGGTTTTATTTTTTAGACATCTGGAGTTTTAGACTTGTAGTAATTACTTTTGAGTTGTTATTAATTTTGAAGATTTCCAGACAATTACATTCATTACTTTCAAGTTTTATTCGTAAGTTCAATACAATAATTCAGTTATGCAATCTTCAATCTTTTGTTGTTTTCTTGTTGCCATGAGCAGCTAAACACCTTTACTAAGGTTGTAAACCCAAGGATGGGTGTGTTGTGATTGGGATCGTGAAAGATATGCGCATAATGGATTGTTAGGGTTTATTTGTTCTTCGTTTTCATCATATAGTTAGTGGTTGCAAATATTACCTAATGCCTTAAACTTTAGTTTATTTGGGAAAATAGCTAGGGTTAGGTAAGAACAAATAACAAGAAC
>NC_081348.1:64298268-64316145 GCF_029784015.1 Lycium ferocissimum | reverse complement strand
CTTATAACTAGATTCCCTTAACTACTTTCTTGCTTCAACTCGGATGCCTTTGGAATCTTAATTAGGACTATCAATTTGTACTTCCTGCTTATCCAACCTCGTATACGTCCTGTCCTTCGCGAGCCTACTCGCTTATATACTAAGGGGAAATTTTTCCGAGGTGTAACACTCTGTGTGATAATGGGGTGAGTATCAACTTGATGCCCCTGGCTATTTTCAAACAATCGGGATTGGGGACTCCTAGACAGACTTCTATGCGATTACAAATGGCTGACAGATCTATCAAGAAGCCAATTGGGGTTATAGATGACGTGTTGGTGCAAGTGGATAAGTTCATGTTGCCTGCTGATTTCGTGATTCTGGATTGTGCGGTGGATAGAGATATTCCCATTATCTTGGGAAGACCGTTCCTTGCTACGGGAAGATCGCTTATGGACTCTAAAAAGAATGAAATAAAGTTCCGAGTGAATGATGAAGAAGTGACTTTCCAAGCAAGCAAGGGGATGAAGTTGCCAAGCGCTATCTCGGTTATTGATTCATTTGATGGGATTGATGATGCTGTTGAACATAAAATGGAAGAAGAAAGTCTGGGAAAAGCTCTTGCTGCAGTTCTAATAAACTTCGATGCTTATGATATGGAGGGCTACATGGAAACTATAAACGCGCTTGAGGGTCTAGGTTCCTACACTTACCACCCAAGAAAGCTTGATCTTGACCTTGCAAATAGAACTACTCCACCAGCTAAGCCTTCTATTGTTGAGCCACCAAAGCTTGAGCTTAAGCAGCTCCCAGCACGCTTGAGGTATGAGTTCCTTGGTCCAAACAAGACATTGCCAGTAATTATTTCAGCATCATTGACTGAGGAACAAATTAAGCGTTTAGTGGAGATTTTGGTTGAGCTATTGGTTGGACCATAGCAGACATTCGGGGTATTCCTTCTGGTATTTATGAGCATAAAATTCAGCTTGAGGAGGACAGCAAACCGAGTGTTGAGCATCAGCGGAGATAGAACCAGAACATGCAAGAGGTCGTGAAAAAGGAGATCATAAAGTGGTTAGATGCTGGGGTAGTTTATCCAATTGCAGACAGTAAGTGGGTAAGTCCTGTTCAATATGTGCCAAAGAAAGGAGGCATCACTGTGGTGCCTAATGTAAAAAATGAGCTGATCCCCACTCGTACAGTCATGAGATGGCGTGTCTGCATAGACTATAGGAAGCTGAATGCTGCCACATGTAAAGACCATTTTCCCATGCCATTTATTGATCAGATGCTAGATAGGCTGGCTGGGAGGTCTTACTATTGCTTCCTAGATGGATACTCGGGCTATAATCAGATAAACATTGCCTTGGAAGATCAAGAGAAGATGACTTTTACTTGTCCCTATGGGATGTTTGTGTTCAGTCAAATGCCCTTTGGGTTGTGTAATGCACCAGCCACTTTTCAGAAGTGTATGATGTCGATCTTTTCTGACATGGTAGAGGACTTCTTGGAAGTATTTATGGATGATTTCTCTGTTGTTGGTGATTCGTTTGATGATTGTCTTGACTATACGGGTCAAGTGTCCGAAAGATATGAGGAGATAAATCTCGTGCTAAATTGGGAGAAGTGCCACTTTATGGTGAAGGAAGGGGTCGTTCTCGGTCACAAAATCTCTAAAAAAGGTATTAAGGTCGATCAAGTGAAAATAGATATGATTGCAAAACTTCCTCCACCCATCTCAGTCAAAGGTGTCCGAAGCTTCTTAGGACATGCTGGGTTCTACAGGCGCTTCATCAAGGATTTCTCCAAGATTGCTAACCCGATGTGCAAGCTTCTTGAAAAAGAGGCTAAGTTTGTATTTGATGACAAGTGCCGAAAGGCGTTTGAGGAATTAAAGGAGCGTCTCACTACTGCTCCTGTGATTGTTACTCCGGATTGGTCCTTGCCCTTTGAGTTGATGTATGATGCTAGTGGTTTCGCGATAGGTGCTGTGCTTGGCCAGAGGCACAATAAAATTATGCATCCGATTTATTATGATAGTAGGACACTTAATGCGGCGCAGATGAATTACACGGTGACTGAGCAAGAGCTGCTTGCAATAGTATATGCTTTTGAGAAGTTTCGGTCCTATTTGCTAGGGTCCAAGGTTGTGGTGTACACTGACCATGTTGCATTGAGATATTTAATAGCAAAGAAGGAAGCTAAGCCACGACTGATTTGTTGGGTCCTTTTGTTACAAGAGTTTGATTTTGAGGTAAAAGATCGAAAGGGGTCCAAAAATCAGGTCGCAGATCATCTCTCTAGGCTTGAGGAAACTGAGATGCCAGCAGATGAACTTGATATTGAAGATGCATTTTTGGATGAGCAAGTTTTGGCAGTGTCTATGCAGGTGGCACCTTGGTTTGCCGATTTTGCTAACTACTTGGTGACTGGTATCATTCCCGACGAGATCAAATCGTATCAGAAAAAGAAGTTTTTGTGGGATGTTCATTAGTACTATTGGGATGAACCATACTTATTCAGAACTTACGCTGATAACATTATTCGATGTTGTGTCCCAGAGAGTGAGGTATTAGAGATTCTGAAGGCTTGCCACGACTCGCCAGTTGGGGGACATCATAGTGGTACGAGGACTGCTGCAAAGTTCCTCGAATGTGGTTATTATTGGCCTACGCTCTTTCATGATGCTAATTTGATGGTGCGTTCTTGTGATCAGTGCCAAAGGCAGGAGAATATTGGTAGAAGGCAAGAGATGCCTATGAACTTCGTAATGGAAGTTGAAGTGTTCGATGTGTGGAGAATTGATTTTATGGGTCCCTTTGTAAGCTCTTGTGGCATGAAATACATCTTAGTGGCTGTTGATTATGTCTCCAAATGGATAGAAGCGGTGGCTTTACCTAATAATGAAGCCAAGAGTGTCATGGGATTCTTGAAAAAGAACATATTTACCCGTTTTGGTACCCCAAGGGCAATAATCAGTGATGGTGGTTCTCACTTTTGCAATAAAGCCTTTGCGGGATCGATGGAGAAGTATGGAGTCAAGCATAGGGTGGCAACCCTGTATCATCCCCAGACAAGCGGGCAAGTTGAAGTCTCTAAGCGGGAGATAAAGAGTATTTTAGCAAAGACGATGAATGCGAACAGAACTGATTGGGCCCGCAAGCTCGATGATGCTCTATGAGCTTACCGGACTGCCTTCAAGACTCCGATTGGGACTTCACCCTTCAAGCTAGTTTTTGGGAAGGCATGTCACCTACCAGTTGAACTTGAACATAAGGCCATATGGGCCTTGAAGAAGCTGAACATGAATTGGGAAGAAGCGACCAAACTTAGGTTGTTTTAGCTCAATGAGATGGATGAGTTCCGTTATCAGGCATATAAAAGTGTAGCGCTATACAAAGAGAGGATGAAGCAATATCATGACAAGAAAATACTAAAGCGGGAATTCTACAAGGGTGACCCCGTCTTGCTGTTCAATTCTAGATTGAAGCTGCTTCCGGGAAAATTGAAATCACGGTGGTCAGGTCCCTTTGAAGTGGTAAATGTCTCACCCCATGGAGCTATTGAATTGAAATGCAAGACGGAACTCGGACATTTAAGGTGAACGAGCAGAGGGTGAAGCACTACCACGGTACAATTGCGAGAGATAGAATAGTGGATCGATATCGATTGCAGCACCCTGGGACGAATGCTGTCGCGGAAAATCCCGACCAACGATGATAACACTGTTGTGCTGTGACGTTAAATCAAGCGCTTCTTGGGAGGCAACCCAAGTTTAAAATTCTGTAATTTTATTTTTGTAGGTTTTAGATTTTTATTTTTTTACAGGTGTCGAGAGTGCAGGAACTGAAACTTGAAAAAACCAGCAAAGTTATACCAGAGCATAAAGATAGGCCGTCGACTTGTCGACGGACAGTCAATGTGCAATGACGGTATGAAGAGCTGAGATTCTGAAGCTTAGCAATTGCCCATCTGCAGGTAAGTAAATCGACGAGCAGGTCGACGGACCGTCGACACGTTCGACGACGCCGTTGAAATGCTCGTCAACAGGTTTGCTCTCGTCTTTAATTTTTTAAGTCATAAATATGCTTTGACGAGTCGTCGACATCATCCAAAAACTTCGAAAAAAAATATAAAGGGCCAACAGTCGTTCTTTTAAAACAAAATAACGGGCAAAGCATTCATATCAGATACTCCCCCACGAACTCCCTCCATAACTCACTCAATAATTCCCTCCATAACTCCAATAATTTCCTCCATAAACTCCTATTAAATTTCTCCACCTTCCTCTACACATTAAAATAAAAACCCTTCATTCTCTTCTCCACTCAAAACTGAAACCCTCTGACCCTGTTGCGAAAATTGCTCTGTCTTTCTTCAATATTTGCTCAAGTATTCTTCTACTTCTTTTGTGAATCAGGTATGTTGAGAGAATTTTATCCCTTTCTTGGTTTTATTTTGGTAATTCTGCTCGAAAATCTCTAGAAAACAGGACCTAGGACTCCTAACTTAATGGGTACTGAAATTGGGAAATTGGTGTGTGTTTTACCATGATTAAATCAGTTGGGGTTGTGTTGATTGGGTTGGGGTAGTGATATCTGTGATGTGAATGCTAAGGGTAGAGATTATGACTTAGGGTTTGTATTTGTTGAATGAAATCTATTCTTGAATTGGCAAAATTGTGAAATTGTGGTTGGGGGAAGGGAATTTTGGTATGATTGTTGTTAGATGGACTCGTGGGGACGAGAATATCGTGCTCCCATTGAGTCGGCGGGCATTTGGTTCAACTTGTTGGTTTATTATGCCCGCCAATGGTCTGAAAAAGAGAAAGTTTATCAAAACATGGTGCTTAAGGAGTGAAGTCTGAGTAACTCCAATGGGTCGGAGGGTATTTCGATTGAAAATCTCGGTTTGAAATCTTTATACCCACCAAACAAACCCGGATAATTGCCTAACGTCCAAAAGGTTGAAAATAAGGGTGAAATCTGAGTAACCCGAAGCCCCAAAACCCCAAATGTGCATAATAGTGAAAATTAGTTCTCTGATTGATTAAAATAGAAAACGCAAAGCCGAAACAAGTTTGATTTCTGTTAACTGTTGTGTACTGATGCAGGGCCATAAACATGTCGATGGATCGTCTTTGTACAAAGATGGTCCCGTCGAGCTATTTGACGGTTCGTTGACAGGTTCGACGGTCCGTCAAAGCGCATCGACGGTCTGCAGACAGAAAACATCAGAGAACTGAAGCTGAACAAATTTTAAAACTGACTCTGTTTGATTTCACTTGTACGGATTGACTACATTGTGATTTTTGATTATTATAGGTAGGCACCACCCAAATTGATAACCACCCGAGGGGGTAGCTCGAGGCAAACTCAAAGATCAACGGGTCGGAGGAGGCCCAGTGGCCAACCCACACTTAGAGATGAAAGGTCGGATGACGAGCCTGAGGTTATGCCCGTGAAGAAGAACAGGGCTGCTCCTCCCCCGTGGAACAGGCAGGTTACAGTATCGGCTCCTACACCTCCCAGTTTCTCCCAGTCTGACTAGGAGGAATCATCTACATATGGGTCCGGTGAAGGATCCGAGGAGGAGGGATCAAAGGCTGCATCTGGAAATGCCTCACCGACCGCCCGAGCACAGTCTACTGAGGATGCTGCTCAGTCCTCTCAGGCACATTCTAGATACCAGACCCCTCAGAGCTCACAGCCTGGTGATGATGAGGCTGACACTGATACTGATGCTGAGGCGGCTAGGGCTCGGGAGCTAAGAAGCAAGAGGCTCGAGGATCGTTTCACTGTTGAGAGTGCCAGGCAGCTGTATGAGTATGGTATTGAATTGAAAGCAGACGACACTCAACATGAGAAACGTACTATAAATGAAGAGCGGCAGATCAGTTTTGAGGGGCTCGAGATCTTACCCAGAGCTAGGGAGCTTATTCGTCACTATCAGTTAGAGTTCATACAGGAGCCGCCTGGGGACTATTGCCCTGTTTTGGTTCGGGAGATATATGCCGCATATGGGGCATTGATCTCGAAAGTCAGAAAGAGGGTCCAGAAGTTGAAGGAGATACCGCCACTGAGTGAGGTTGAGATCAGAGGGGTGAGTGTTGATATATCTGCCCAGGCCATCAACAGAGTATATTTTGGTAATAACTACACCGCCCCGAGGCAGACAATTGAGCTTGAAGACAAGTTGCGGAGGTGCAAGGAACAGTCCGTCAGGGACTGGGTATCTACAGTGGTTGGTCGCCCAACCAAGAGAGCCGAGTGTACTAATTCAAAGAATCGGATAAAGAAGAAGTGGTTGACTCTAGAGGGAAAGTTTTGGTGGAGCGTGGTGCAGTTGCAGCTTCTCCCCACTCAGGCTGATAATGCTCTTAATGTCGATAAGCAGGTTGTTGTAGCCGCATTGATGTCCAAACACCGTATTGATTTAGGGACATTGGCTAGTACGGAGATACAGTTGAGGGCTTCCCAGCCCAACACTTCCCTGATACTTCCATGCCTGATTATAGAGCTTGTTCGGAGGTCACAGGTGTTGTTTATAGATGATATCGACCACCGGATTACAGCTTCGTCGGTGTATTCGGTAGAAAAGAGCAAGAATGAGGCCGTTGATAAGAGCCAATGGGAAGCGGATGGGTTCCCAGTGGCACTTGGAGGGGTACCCATACAAGCGAGGCTGTTCATCCCGGGGCCGCGGGTGACTCTGCACCAGTTACCCGCCACTACGCCCTATTATGGAGGATCCGGAGTTGCGGATTAAAGAGACTCCGGTGCGATATTGGTGATGATTAGTAGAGACTCGGGGTTATTCTCGAGCCACGGACTTCGGCTCCACCGCCTCGAGTCCGGTCCCCACCTGCGAGTCCCGGTGCCGCCACCCGGCTCTTGCTAGAGTTGATCCATATGCCTTCTCAATAGACAACTTTAAGAAATTTGCCAAACGGGCGGCTACAGCAGACCAGCAGTCAAAGATCATAGTAAACTAGCTGGATGATTATGTGAGGACGAGAGTGGAGGAGGCATTAGATCCTGTGAGGACGACACTGTCCGCTCGGCTGGATGGATTTGAGATGAGATTGACCGCATTGGAGATGGCTCGCCCGACCTCTTCTACAGATGCTTTGAGGGCAGAGTTGGAGCAGCTTAAGGCTGATGTGTTATTATTGAAGGCTCGTGATCCGAGCCTAGTAGCAGCACCACCGTCTGTTGCGGAGGAGATTGAGGAGGAGCTTCCAGTGGTGCAGTTAGTTGTGCCTACTGCAGCAGGTGGTCGGGGAAAGAGAAAGAGAGT
The DNA here is from genome assembly GCF_029784015.1 of Lycium ferocissimum. Taxonomy (NCBI): domain Eukaryota; kingdom Viridiplantae; phylum Streptophyta; class Magnoliopsida; order Solanales; family Solanaceae; genus Lycium; species Lycium ferocissimum. The sequence goes on along the minus strand of NC_081348.1, from coordinate 64,308,867 downwards.
GGCCCGTGATGACGAGGAGGTGCGAGAGAGCACTCGCACCAGGGGCCCGAGTATAGAGGAGTAGCAGGTGGCAGAGGCCATTCAGAGATCGCTCATGGAGAATGTCCAGCTTGGGACTAGGGGCGCCACCTCGAGTAGTGCTCCCAGGGGTGAGACATTGCCACCACCCCTTTCTACTCCAGTGCCAGTGCCTACGGGCACAACTACTGATGTTGCTACTGATGCTGCTATAGAGACTGTTGTTGGTGTGGTTGCACTATCTGATGCCTCGCAGACCGATGAGTCGCGAGATGAGCAGCGCGCCTAGTGCGCCACAGGTATTCATAATCCCTGGTATTACTTGTTATCTGCATTGGGGACATTATAGACTTTTTCAGTTGGGGGTGGGAGTATTTGATGTATCATATATGTGTTTAGGACCTCCTCGACTTTTCTTTGTCATGGTTCTTTTCCTGAAGGGTTTATTTCTTGTTGAACCTGGAATGTTTAGGTCGTGTTTGGATAAAATAGAGGAATGTTGACTTATGTGGTGGTGGTTTGATTAACTTGAGGCTGTCTTATTTAGATTTTGAGAAACAAAGTACTCCCCTCCGAAAAATTTGAACAAATGGACTTGGTTGTTTAATTGACATGCATGCTTCTTTGTGTGACATTTAGATTATTGGGTTACCTTGTGTGCGAAATTTTAGCGGGGAGACTAGTGTGTTGACAATTATGATGCCATGTGTTGTGAGGTTTTGTAGATATATTCTCTAGCTTTGTATGTGATCTAGAACTTGCCTGGTTAGTCGTGCCTGCATTCTGAAGATAAGTGAAGCTGTGAAATGATCTTAGGCTTTGTTTGTGTTAGGAAACCGCTGTTTAGCTTGAATATAAGCCTACCCATAGATTAATATCCCTTGTTAGCCAATTTGAGCCTGAAAACCTGTCTTTGATTAGCCGTAACAAACCAATACCCGTTCTTAATACCCATCTCTTTTTGCACCCGGTCCCTCCTTGGCACTAAAATAATAAGATTGAGGCTAAAAGCCTAAGTTGGGGGTGATATGTGGACTAAGGGGAATATGAGGCATAAGCCTAAAGTGGGGTTAAAGTAAAATGCCTAGTTAAAAGACAGCGGTGTGGTAAGTGAAAAAAAAAAATAGCTACCAAAGAAAAAAAAAAGAAAAATGTGTAGATAAGTAGAATCACAATAAAACCACACCGAGGCAACAAAAAGAAAGAAGGGAAGAAAATAAAAGGCAAAAGGGGTAAAAGAGAAAAATAAGATGTAGTGTTCAAGAAGGGTGAGTCACTGCTATCCAAATATCTATCCTACCCGTCCCCAAGCCTACATTACAACCTTGAAAAAGTCCTAGAGTGATCATAGCCGAACTGTCCAAAGTCGAGGGCGCTGAAAATAAAGGCAAGCCTATGGTATTTGCATGTATAGCTAGAGTATTTCTTTGTGAGTGTGAGTGTTTCTCTTCTCCTTTGACTTCTGTCCCATTCTGTGTGTACATATATGTTGGGACATTCTTTGGTCTTTGTGAGGGCATTAGAATTTGTTAAGTGACTGGTTTCCTGTGAGTCTTGATTCGTGTGCGCGATAGTTTCTGTGATAACTAGATGTCATAAATTGAAGCCTCATGGTTAGTTGCAATGAGTCCTTGATTGGTTTTGTCTTTCTTGGGAGGAGAGTCATTGTGATACACTTGATATGCCGGAAGTTAATTGCCACAACCACTGTAGACAGCTTTGCTTTGTGATATCGAGACATTTGTAGATTGAGTCTGTTAGTTGACTTGCTTGAGAACAAGCAAAGACTTTAAGTTGGGGGTGTTGATGTGTTGGGAATTTTGGCACATCTAATGCTTTTAAACTCTAATTTTACTTGTTTTCGAGCAATTTGTATTAGTTTGATGTGTTTTGTGTGTTGTGCAGGTATTTTGAAGTTAGAATGCTCGAAAAGCGAAAAAACGAGGAAAAGAAACAATATGTTCTGATAAGCATAAGGACAGACCGTCAACATGCTCGACGGCCCGTCGAGTTGCCTTGTCGATAAGTTCCTGCGAAGTGACAATTCATCATATCATCATCAGATCGTCGATTTGCACCGTCGACATGATCGACGATCCGTTGAAGTACTTCGACGGTGGAGTTCCTGCAGAGTGATAAAAGTATACTCAGATCATCAATATGGTCGTCGAGCATGTCGAAAACCGTCGAAGTGCAAAGACGACCCGTCGAAGTGCAAGCCGAGATGGAACAGGACTGGGATTGATTATTCCGAGTTTTGACTTGTATAAATACCTATTTAGGTTTTATTTTTCAGATATCTGGAGTTTTAGACTTGTAGTAATTACTTTTAAGTTGTTATTGCTTTTGAAGATTTCCAGACAATTACATTCATTACTTTCAAGTTTTATTCGTAAGTTCAATACAATAATTCAGTTATGCAATCTTCAATCTTTTATTGTTTTCTTGTTGCCATGAGTAGCTAAACACCTTTACTAAGGTTGTGAACCCAAGGATGGGTGTGTTCTGATTGGGGATCGTGAAAGATATACGCATAATGGATTGTTAGGGCTTATTTGTTCTTTGTTTTCATCATATAGTTAGTGGTTGCAAACATTACCTAACGCCTTAAACTTTAGTTTATTTGGAAAAATAGCTAGGGTTAGGTAAGAACAAATAACAAGAACTCAGGGCTTTAAACCTTGTTTAATAAATTCACTTGGGAATAAGAGGAATTTACTTGGCATAATTAACCGTTCTTCATGCATACTTTCTTATCTTTGGAAACAGCACAGAAAGAAATAATCTTTTCTTATTGGGAAATAGTTCAGATTTACATAGAGGTTAAGTGCATCCATACAAACAGTCCATTAGAAGTATATCAAGATCGATACCCATGATCATACACTTTATCCGACGCGGACACAACCTTGATTCTTTTTACTCATATATTTACAACTTTAAATTTTCGGTCACTTTAAATTAGTCCACAAACCAAATCAACTATAGAATCCTTTTTCTGGAATACACCAGGACCGCAAGATTAGTACAATACTTGTTTAGTAAACTTTTCACATCATATTCTCTGTGGGATTCGACCCCAACCTCATTGGGTTACTATATTTGACAACGTCCGCGTTATACCATTAATAGGTGTAATTTGAGCGTATCATTTATCAAGTATGAGATAAACCACTATTAGGACCTTGAACCGTTAACTCCAAGCACGATATAAGAAACAAAGGAGAGAATTTCCCTAATATGTCATATGGCCTCTCAAGTATTAGACGTGGCGCGCTACACACCCTTAAATATGACTCTACAAGACACGACTCATGACTCCGGAAGACCCCTAAATCTAGGTACTCTAATATCAACTTGTCACGCCCTAAAATTAGGGTAGGACATCATTGACACTCTACCTAAATTACCCCCCGAGCGAATGTTGAATTAAGTTGTCTATCATATCATTTACTAAATTATTTTAAAAAAACTGCTCAATAAAGTATTCACTGAGCATATTGTAATATGCATTAGATACTGAAATACGAAACGTGGAAATCCCATGTAAACATAAAAATTGAAATGTGAAACTAACGTAAACCCACTAGGCTAAGTCATGAGCTTCTAAAAGAATACCAGCAACATGAACATATGTCCTCGGGGCACACCCCGGAATACTAAATCAATGTAAATAGACGAGTCTGAATTCCCACCAAGAAGAGAAGCGAGAAAATGCCGAGCTGAAAGCTAGTCATATCCCATAGTGCCTGGAATGTGATCAACAATATCTGCATCCAAAAAAATGTAAGCAGACCCTCACTAGCTAAGTACCACCGATAGGATATCAAGAAAGTCTCATAGACTTCCTCCTAAGAGGCAGAGCGAGTCTTTCTGGGATAAAGTAACAAGAAGAAAGTACATTCATAGGAAGCACATAAGTAATTCAAGGTCTGAAACTAATAATACACTAAAGACCGAATTTGTAAGCTGAACATGTAAGCGAATAGAAACTTGAAATTGAGTTACACATAGTGGCCCTATGTACGTGAGATCTAGCATCACAGATGGGGGAGTGTCGCCCTATCTCCCTTGCAAAATAATAGCCCCTACGAGCATGTGGGTAGCTAACCCTTGCCTTCGTGGCACTCACACAAGAGGAGATCGACTAGCTCTCCTGTCCGAATGTGATCACATTAATGCATGAATAATTGCTGAAGCTAAACGTAAGTATCACAACAAAGCACATAACAAGTAGTGATACACATAAGCACATGATACCCTCACGTTTTCACATAAAGTCATATTGAATAAGAATGGAGTAAACTAAGTACTGGAACACAAGAAGTAACATATGAATTTCATTGAATACATGGAGCACGAAGTTCTAATAGAATCCCCTGATAGGAGAGTAAGTCTTAACTTACCTTAAACCACAAGCTACTTCAACTTCACTTATCCTCCAAGCAATTCCGAATAACAATTCTCAATCTACAATATAACTGGGTATAATTCAAATTAATATAAAGCCCAAAAAATGTAACTCTACTCTCTTTATTTAGGAACATTGACTCAAGTCCTCTAATTTGTGAGTTCTCCCATAAGCGCAAACAAAACTTACCCGCTTAATTTTTTACAATTCGATTGGGCTAGAATCATGATTAATAATGTTCTAGTTCGTAAAATTCGGTGCCCAATCAAAGATTCCATCTTTTCCGTCGATTTAAAACTCAATTATCAATTTCTCACTTTAACACTTAAACCCTAATTCTAATTTTCCTTGTAATAATATTTCAATAATGGAGTATGAAGTAGATAATTTAATAAGGAAGAAGAGGGGGAAAAACACTAAAGAGGAAGGAAAACTTTTACTTACCAATTCACCTCAATGGCGAGAACAAGAACTTCTGCATAGTACCTTTTTTTCTCCTCTTTTACCTATTGTTTGTATCGTATTGTTAAAATTAATTGCGGCTACTAGTTTTACTAACGGGAACAACAACCATGTTAGCATTATGGGCTTGGCCCTACTTTGTCTTATTATAAGACCACTCACAATTACTTTCGATAAAATTACACTGTATATTCATTGGGGCAATAATGCTATCAAAATTGACCCCTTTTTTTAATTCTTACAAAACATGACCCAAACTTTTATCTCTCCCACTCTCTCTCGCTCTGTCTCTCTCTCTCTGCCTTTGTATATATGTTTGTATATGTTGGTATAAGTGTCTGTATATATTTGTATATTTTGGGCTATTTTTTGTAATGTAAGTTTTGGGTTGTTTTTTTCAATGTAAGTGACCAACTTGTATATTTCTGAAATTTTCCCATTACTTTCATTTTATTTTATTCTATTTTTTTTCATATTACTACTTCAGACACTTTTAATTCTATTATTTATTTATTGGCATAATTCCATGAACTTCACTTAAATGGGTAGGTTCTTATCCTTCTCAAGCACCTTAATTACGTCATTAGCTTTGTTATCACCGAAAAAGTAAGCTTAAAACTTACGGGACCTTACAACAACAACAAACATACACTCATATACATACTCACACAATTTTGACAACACTACATCAGTGACAGGGACACCATTAATTGATGTATAGATCTGTATATCTTGAAATTATATATATATATAATTATTTGTTTTTTATTGTATAAATCAGTTGAGTTATGTACACTGATGCTTAAGGTCATGCTTCTTCACTGCTTTTAGAGTAACTTGGTGAAGAATATACAAAACACTCTATTAGAGATCTTTATAAAATTTGAAAAATATCGAAATAGATCTTTTTAATTTCGTTGATGTTAGCACAAATTAGTGTTTGGGGTTTGATCCTAGTCTTATTTGGAGCTTGTGGTTCAAATTTTAACACTTTTGAAGGAGATTCGGTAGAGAGGAATGAGAGAGATGTGAGTCGTGCGTGAGGAGGAGTGGGCAACAGTGAAAAAGAAGAGAAAATTTTGATTAGGGTTGGAAAATGGATTTCAAAATATATACAAAATTGAGCTAAAATTGGTAAGAATAAAGAAGTTGAGCCAATTTTTGTAAACTAGATGGTGTTCTGGCCCGTAATTTCTCTTTGTAAATTAGGAAACTTAAAATTGGGAAATTTAATGGGTGAATTACATGTATATACATATTAAGGAGAAATATTTACAAAACGTGACGATAGTTTTTTATTTACAAAACATAACATTACAAACCCTATAACAAACATACTTTTTCAAAAAAAAATATTTTTTTAAAAAAATTATTTTTATTTAAAAAAATATTTTTTATTTTAAAAAAATATTTTTTAATTTTTTTTCGAGAAATTTATGTATGAAAGTTGTATGAAATGTATATATCTCGCTCAAGGCTTAAAAAGTTCGCTCAAAATTTAGTGTATAAAAACTATATGAAATGTGTATATCTCGTTCAAGGCTTAAAAAATCACCTCAAAATTGTATGTATGAAAACATATGAAATTTGTATCTCTCTCAAGGCTTAGAATTTCGCTCACATTTTCATGTATAAAGTTCATGTTAGATTTCTCTAAAATTAATCAACTACAACAACATTGTATACAATTTTGATACAACATTCAAGACTTTAAATAATCGCTTAAATTTTTGTGTATAAAATGTGTATATCTTGCTCAAGGCTTAAAAAATTAAAATCGCTCAAATTTTGTGTGTGAAAAACATATGAAATGTGTATATCTCGATCAAGGCTAAAACATTACGCTCAAAATTTTATGTATGAGAATGGTATAAAATGTGTATATCTCGCACAAGACTTAGAATTTCATTCACATTTTGTGTATGAAAAATTATATTAAAAATTTCGCTTACACATACACATTTCATACAGCTTTCATACACAAAAATTTGAGGTAATTTTTTAAGCCTTTGAGCAAATTTTTTTTAAAAAATAAATAAATTTTAAAAAAAATATAATTTTTTTTTAAGTTTAAAATAATTTTTAAAAAAAATATTTTAAAAAAAATTATTTTCTGAAAATAAAATTAAAAAAATGAAAAATATATGAAAATCCGTCATGTTTCGTAAAATATCGTTGTGTTTTGTAAATAAAAAAAACTATCGTCACGTTTTGTAAATACTTCTCCTTAACATGTATATATACGTAGTTTTCCCAAATTGAATTGAACATTTGCTTTTGTTGAAGAGCAGATGGGCCTTCCACAAAGATTATACTTTGTTATTATTTAAGATCAATTAATATAGTAGGCGCTTGGGCATAAAACTTGTGATATTTAAAAAAAAAAAAAAAAGGTAATATTTAAAAAAACATTACAAACTGTATTTTTTGAAGAAAAAATTTACAAAGTGTATTTGAAAGTTGAAGTTGTATTTGAACATGAATTTAACTTGAAAAAAAACATAAAAGATTTTTCAATGGAAAAAAATTCACTTGAAAAATTGGTCAAAATCACTTTTTCAAACTTGAAACTTATTTTCAAGAATCAATTCAAAACATCAGTCTAAGGTATAACCAAACCCTTTTTTTTTTTTTTTTTTTTTGAGAAAAAAGGAAAAAGAATATGTCGAAATGAACCCCAGTGATAGGCCCAACATAGGGTAAGATTTCTTTTGGTTTCCCACTCAATGTCTGATACCCACATTGCTACCTGATTTAATTTGAATTCGCACCAAAAAATCTCACATAGAGAGGTAAACAACTCTATAAAAGTGACTCCCCATCTTGATAATTCAATTTTCCTAAATTCGATCTGTTAGGGGAATCGAAAGCATGCAAACATCAAATTTGTAAGTCGACAGACATAATAAAGTGGAAGACAAATAGAGAGCGTAATAATATAAGTTTGAAATCGAGAATGAGAAAATGCACAAAATACCCTCGGTGAAATCAATACGAAAGTCTCAACGCATAATCTTTCTGGAATGGATATAAAGGATAAGGAAGAGAGAGTCTAGTGTTGCGAACTAGTACAAGCAACTCACCCCCGAATATCTTTGAAATTAGCTTCTAACCCCGCTCTGGAGTTCCACTGGTACACGAATCAGTATCCATATAAAAAAGTGCAGCAAGTGTAGTATGAGTACATAACAACGCGTACTCAGTAAGTAGATCAACTGTCCCTAACAAAGTAGTGGCGAGGGTTGATTAGAATATACTTACTTTACAATTTGTGTAGTTAATACATGAATGAACTGAACAAAAGAAAATATTAATTGAACAGAATTAAAACATAGGATGACATAGATAAGTATGCACATATACAATATATTAAGATACACAACAAGTACATCATAATAAGTTATGCAATAGATACGTTGTATATAGATATGCATTAAACACTAGTCATGAAGAAGGGGAGGTATGATGAAGAAGGGGACGTATGATAGAGACTCAACCCTTATGCTCAACGACGCTTCCAGTGTAATAATCCTATGTGTACACTGCCCGAGAGACCTAAATTATTCAGTGACTCATGAGATGGATCCGTATCCCCTTTACACGGACAACTCTCACGTGCCATATCGTAACTCACATGGACAACTCGTGTCACAACCATATCAAGACGAGGAATCGGGTATGCAATTATAAAACATATAAGAAGTGTGTGAATAGCAGTTAAACATGTAATAAACACATGCGGATAACACATAAATGTTAAACTAGCATGAAAACGATGTCTATAACACTATCTCTAGCATGGAAGTATGCTCAAGTAGTCATGCAACTAGTAAACATGATACTAGACATAGTATATCATAATACCCAACATATAACCCAAAATATTTGTTATATACACTCATCACCTCGCACATACATTACTCTCATATTTGTCGTATTGCACAAAGAAGTCACTTTGGAAAAAAAATCTCCTTGAGGTCAACACCTTAAATTACCCCGATCCAAAGCAACTCTAGCCTTCTTGAACCGCCTTTCCTCGCTTCGAAGCCTTCAAATGAGGTTTGTCTAGTCAAAGAGTACTTTATGAGGTTAGATGAATCCAACAATATCCATATTATAATATTTGACTAAGTTTAAGTCAAAATCAACCAAAGAGTAAAACCTGAGCCTCGTGATCAAAATTCAAAATTGGCTACGTTCGGGTCGGCCATAACCTGACGTGTTCAAATATATAATTAGATTCTCAATCCAAAGTCAAATCGATATTCAAAATCATTTCACTCTCTTAAACCTAGGGCAAAAATCCTCTATTTCTACTTCCAAATTCATGATTAGGAGTTAAGTCTGGCCTGGATTAATGCATAATCACTAGAAATGGATAAAGAATCATTACCTCTATATTATATTATGTTTTCCCTTCGATTCCCTCTCCAAATTGTAGCTCACTTCTCCTAAAATTGAGTTAGAATGATGAAATTAAAGTTCTGATTAGCCACTTTTAAACTACAAAGGTCAGCCTCACAATTCCGGGGGTAGCCTCGCAATTGCGATGGCTCTCAAATATCTAGCTATGTCACAAATACGGTCATCACCTCGCAATCGAGATGCTACGTCCGCAAAAGCGGCTACACCAATTAAAAAAATAAAATCTGTAACAGCTTTTTTTGTGATTTCTTGCGTGAAACTCAACCGAGCCACTTAGGTTCCAACCCGAATCATCCCGATAAATTCAAAAACACTATATGAACCTATAGAGAGTCTAAAATTGAAAAACGAGATTCAAATATTAAAAATTAAGGGTCGGGATATTACATATCCAAAATAAAATATATAGGTAAATGAGAATGACAAACCAAACACATTGTCAGAACTGGTAAGAAATGTTTGTCTTTAGAAAAAATGAGACCAACCAATAAAAGAACAATCATAGATTAATTAATTCTCCATGCAGTATAAACTAACCAAGAATTAAGCAAGTGAATTTTCTTTTGTTGAGAAGTCAAGTGCATGGTTAAGATATTCTGATAAAGGAGACTGACGTGCCAACCACATGCTATGGTAATAATGATATGCTTAAGTTATACATAATGATAATGTATTTTTTTTAATAGCGTAGGTATATTTTAAGTAGGTATTAACACGTTACTTAATATTTTTGTAAATTATCAATTAATGCTTAGTATAAGTGTTTTTAATTACCTGTGTTTTTAATTACCTTTTATAATATATAATTGTACAAATTTTTTTTACATTATCAGTACATAAAAATAAGACTCATAATGATAAGTATCCGAAGAATCTGAGAACACAAGCAAAATCAAAGGTTGTCCCTTCTCTTTCATTCAATTAAATTTAGCTACAGAGCATTTATTGCACACTTGTCACAACCCTTCTTGCATACTTTGCTTTTGCCTCAAATCTTCCCTCCTTTTTCTGAATTAAAACTCACACACACGTGTGGCTCCTTTTCTTAATACCCATCATGATTTCCTTCAGTATTTCCTCCATTTAAGAAGAGAATCCTAAAAGATTCAACTTTTCTACATAATTTCTTATAATTTAACCCATACTGTCATACATATTATCGATGTATTATAATATATACTTGTTTAACCTTGAAAATGTTTACGCTTAAATTTATATGAGGTGCCAAAGATACGCGAACCTAAATTCAATTAAAGATTTGAACTTCGATTTATGAGGAAACG
>NC_081348.1:64283110-64298168 GCF_029784015.1 Lycium ferocissimum | reverse complement strand
TTAACCTTGAAAATACGAGAGACGAGTTAAATTTATATGAGGTGTCAAAGATACGCGGCTAAATTCAATTAAAGATTTGAACGGTGCGATATATGATGGAATGGACAAAAGTCGAGATCTAACCAAGTGTCGGATTCGCGTGACCTCGGGCTAGAAAATCGAGGTCGGTATCCTTTTATTCTGAATCAAGAAACGCAAGCAGTAAAACTCGAAACAGAGATGGAAACGAATGCTATATTCTTTTATGATTATTGATACAAATCCTTTCTCTCTTCATGTTGCATTGTACCCCTTTCATGAATGGAGGCCTCCCCTTTTATATAGTAGAGGTTTCAAGCCTAGTACAACTCTAAATAAAGCAAGTAAATACGGCGACATTTGCGTCGCGGGATTGACGCCAGCCAAATATCGAGGTGAGGGCGGATATTTTGGTCTTGTTAATAGCGGTCGATCATCCTTAAGTTATCGCCTCGTCTTGTACCGACCTCGAGCTCCTCGATCCGGTGAGGTGCTCGAGCCACGCCCGGCATAATCGCTAACAACGGAAAGCTGCAGCGTACTCGTGTCCTCGGTTTTACCCGTATACAATACTATCACTAAAATAAACTGGAATTAGTTATGAATTTCATCGCTAATTTAAAGCTAAGTTGCTTATGGCTAATACATGATTTTTGATAATCCATGCGAAATAAAATTAGCAACGAATTTTGCTGTTTAGCTACGAAATTTGTACGTCGCTAATTCTTATCTTTTTGGTAGTGTTGTATCAGATAATCTGATTAATTTTCCAAGTTAGTATAATTTACTATATTATGGACAATTGTAACGGTGGAGCTAGAGTATTAGATACTGATTCAGACGATTTCAGTTGCTTTTGCTTAGACTATGTATTTATATTAAGAGATCTATTAAATATGTATAAGTATCAAATGCGAATCTAGTAAATAAAATAAGCTATAGGTTCGGTGGCAAGTTCTGAATTCATAAACTTCAAAATCATGGCTCTACTTTTAGTTAGGTGATTTGGTTGTGTAAATATTTTTACTTGGACAGTGTATAGAAGGTTAAACGTACTCTTTTTATTTTTTTTCAATTTGGACCAATTGGACCTACCGTATTAATGTAATAGAGGAAGAAATAACTACTACATGGCTCAAGGATATAGGACAATATATCACTCAAAAGAATTACTCTCACTAGTAATAGAAGCATTAATCTTCTAGGTCCTTAAACACAAAAAACAACAATTGTTGGTTTCTTTTTGATTACTCAAAATCTAATTTGTACTTGTAGTGTATTCATTACTCTTAACTTGGTCTTCATGATTTCTTGATTTATTGTCCTTCTTCTACCTTCCAGCCCCTACTGCACCCAAGTTTCTTTCCTTGTAGCTGGCTCCACCCTGACTTATTCTGTGATTTCATTTCCTTCTGTTTATATTTCTGAAACAGCCATAAATTCCATTGAATGATCAATCTCTTGTGACAAGTAAAGGGGTTAATTCACCGGTTAAGGTAAAAAAGTTGACCATTTAAATATGGCTTAGATCTTGAAGGTCCAACAAGAAAATAAAGCAGAATGGAAGTGACCACCAATGAAGCTCAATATTCAAAGATGGAAGAGTATGAAGTGATAGAACAGATTGGTAGAGGAGCTTTTGGAGCTGCATTTCTTGTTCATCACAAGTTTGACAAAAGAAAGTAATAATCTTAGTTTCTTCTTCTTCTACTACAACAGATTGCTATCTTTTCATCTTTCCTGCTTCTATGAATTAATCTTATCATTTTGAGTGATTCTATCATGCTAGAGAAGAGATTGGTTATTATAGAATTGTATAATCATCTCATCTACCTAAAAGTTAGACGGTTAGGGAAATATTTCTTTTATTTTATTAATTAATTATATACCAACATAATCTCTCGTTTGCAGACCTTATTCTTTTTTATAAACTAAATGAGTAAAAAAGGTTGATATTGAGTGACAGCAAGACTCAAGTTCGCAATTTCTATTTGCTCTGATATCATGTTATTTTTTTTAAATTATGTCTCGACATTTATATCATTAACCAAACAGAATAACAATGACCATGAATTCCAACTACCGGTCATTAGTAGTAAAGGTTTTTTTGTGCTTTGGTTTTTGATTAATTTGTGGTTTTGTTTTAAAGAAAAGAATTATTGTTGTAAATCATGTTCAATTGTAGGTATGTAATGAAGAAGATTCGTTTGGCTAAACAGACTGACAAGTTCAAGCTCGCTGCCCATCAAGAGGTTAGTCACTTTAATCATCAAAACACTAACATTCCTTTATATCAAACTTTGTTCAAACATGGTCGGAGTTAAGAGTATATGTTAGTATTATATTTAAATGAATCGGTTCCCTAAATGTAGATAAAATTTCCTTTTTAAATTATTCATCTAAAACTTTTTTTCGTGTAGCCAAAAGTGGCTACCAGATCGGCCTTTTAGAAATTATTATAGAATATTAAAACTTTAAACTGTGTAATAAATAGCTTCTTTTTTTTCCCGCTAAAATATAATAAATAGGTTTCACTTTGGAGAAAGTAGAGTACAACTTTGAGTCCATTCGAAACATCAGTGATTCAGAAATAGGCGTTTCAAATTGCAAGCCGCATTAGTGAGAACAAGTCCTCCTCCATTCCAATATTACTGGTCCACGAGTGAGATTATATATTTCTAACTGTAAAATGGACTTCACTATTATATATTGATAGAGTGTAAAGATCTTTTACAAGAAAGTGTAGTTTATAGTACTATGATACCTGATTGGATATATTCACTACTAAAAAAAATATGAATTAGCATCGGACAAATTCCGTAGTTAATAAGAAAAGTTGTCGCTAGACCTATTTTAACTGGAGTAGGTACTAATTATCAAAACTTTCTGTTAGCTACAAGCTATTTAGCAAAGAAGTTCTTAGTGATTATTGCCAAGTTACTGATTAGTAATATTTATCATAGCAATTTACTTATTTTACCTTATAAATTATCTAATTAATTAAATTATGTAAAGGAAAAGAACCTACATGTGTGAGTGACACTACTTTCTTCTTATTTTACACCCGAAAAAAGTAGAGCGATAGATGGCTGTGATAAATTAACTTTCCTATTATTGGTTAGAGGAATATTGTGGCACACCTAACTTGACCTGCTTTCACCAAATGTATGCATTCTGGTGCAACAACCTCCTGACTGTCAAATATATAAGAACAAAGAATGAGAAAAAAAGTAAAATGTAAAATGTTTGGTAGAGATTAAATGTTAGAAATAACTTCCACCTTCTCGCCCATACTGTTAAGTAATTATTCTTTCTGTCATATCTTTAAAGTTGTATTAAATGAGAAGTGTCTCTTCTCATTACAAAGTTTGGTATGCGAACTCCAATGGTAGCGTTTTGCACGGAAAGAAGGGTCTCAAGTCCGTACTTGCAATTATTTTACCACGTAGTCAAGCAAGATGGAACAATCACAAGAGCCTTAGGTTACAACGTATTTTATATTATGAAGGAAATTCTTCTGTACAAGCAAAAGAAATTCCAAATATATTATTCCTTCCGTCTCAATTTATGTGGCATCGTTCGGATTTTGGAGTCAATGAGTTTTCTTTAACCATGATTTTTTCATATACTTTTTAAGTTTTTTGAATTGTTAATTATTGTGACTTATAGTAATATTTGCATAGTTTTCAATATGCAAACTTTTTTTTTTTTTTAAATTCGAGATTTTGTGTCAAGATTTACGATTGAAAATAAAAAAAATTTGGCATTTCTAAAATACGAATAGTACCACATAAATTAGGACATAATTGAGGTAGTACTTTACTTCGGGTTAGCTGGGTCTCTTGAAACTTACAACTAGTTCTCTTTTTCTTTCTTTTATACTTACTTCTTACTGAAAAAATTTACTTAAATGATTTATAGTGTCAAAATAAAAAATGTTCAAGGTTATAAAGCATTATCAAAGTTGCCTAAATGATAAACAAAATACTATTAAACATAATGTCACTCAGAAAGTTAGAAGATTATATTAAGAAAATAGCTTATTTAACCAGTAGAATTGGAAAAAGTTGATCAATAATATGCCATGTTAAACAAGATGAAAGAGAAGGAACTTTAGTTATGCTTTAATATCAAACAAGATCTTATGGAGTGTTGACATTGATAATAACTACTCCTCAAGAAAAGAATAATTATTTTTTTGTCTTTATCTTACTATATATGTTAGGTAAGAATAATTATTCTTATCTCACCTTTTTTTATCTGACCTTTAATTAAGTTTGATTTTTGCAGATGAATTTGATAGCCAAGCTAGATAGCCCTTATATTGTTGAGTACAAGGATGCATGGGTAGAGAAGGTATATATATATACAATTTAACAAACTTTTCAGTAAGGACTGAGTATTCTTCTAATTAGTACATTTTCTTGTAGAAAGCTAAATAAATTTATGTGTTGTTATATATAAATTAGGACTCCTTTGTCTGCATTGTTACAAGTTACTGTGAAGGTGGAGACATGTAAGTTTTCTAAATATGGCTAAATTACCATTTTTTTTCTTAATCAATAATAATGTATTTAATATCTTGACACGTCTTGTACTTGTTTTCAGGGCTGAAATGATTAGAAAAGCCAGAGGAACATTTTTCCCGGAAGAGGTAAGAAAATGAAAATTAATTTTCAGCAAAACAAAATATATACCTTTATTTTGATCTGAACCTACTACCTTTGTTCTTCCCACAGAGACTTTGCAAATGGTTGACTCAGTTGTTGCTGGCTCTTGATTACCTTCACTCCAATCGTGTTCTTCACAGAGATATTAAAGTATGACCTTTTTTAATTAATCTTTGTAAAGTTTCTGAGCTTGTTTCACTGATGGACATTAAGCTTTAAGTGCAAGGCCAAAATTATCCGGGATTATAATCACAGGACTAATTTATCATATCTTGGGGCTATTTTATACCATCTAGTGAGATAGTATAAAATAAGCCCTGGAGCAATGGTATAAGAAGGTATATCCCAACTTATACCATGGGATGTATTTTACACTTTGTTGGTACAAGGTATAAATTTATCCGGATAAATTTATCATCACCAAACATGGTACAAAAAATTAATGTTTGGAATATCCTGAAACATACCATGCACCAAACGACCCCTAAGTACATTGCATAAAAATCATAAAATTAATTTTGTAACGAAAAAGTAAATCAACTACCCTTATACAAAACTGAAAATAACAATTAAAACATTGAAACATCACTACAAGAAAGAAGACATTTGGTAACAATTTTTTTTTGATGCCATAGATAGACTATTGTCACAAAAAGTACTTCTGGCAACAACATTTTTTTTTGTTATTGCATAAATTTTTCCCAATTCACAATCGTTAAATGACGTGCAATAACTTTTTTGTTTATGTCAAAAGTACTTTTTGCAACAATAGTCAATACTATGACAACAAAATTAAATTGTTTGGCAACAAAAAAAGTTCATTTTAAAAAGATTCATCATATATGCCAACAATGCCAACAATAAAACCTAGTTGTTGTCGCTAAATATCAATTTTGCCAACCATATTATTTTTGTTGTCAAAAAAGTCAATTTCTGTACTTTTCTTTGTAGCTGATGCTAAATTTGATCTTAGAAAGCATATGTAGACCGCTATACATGGGGTGTCACCAGATACGATTCCGCGATTATTTTAAAAATTTATACCAGATCTTTTCGATATTTCATTTTGTGAAACAAAATTAGGCTAAAAGCCGTTGTATCATGTCAGTTTCTCTTCGGTATCGGTACGGTTCGGTTAAGTTTCGTTTTTTTTTTATAAAAAAAAGGGGACATCATGTTATAGTCACTAGTAAAGTTAAGACATAATACCTTGCATATTTCTGCAGGACTTTGACAAGAACTCTCTAGATATTTTTATTGATTCAAAAAGGTGATGAATCAAGAAAACATGAAGAACGTATTAATAGAGATTGATGCGACATATTTTACGGTAGGTAGCAAATAATGTTAGCAAAAACAAAAAATATGTTTTAGATCGCACGAGAGGAAAAATTTAATCAGATGAGATAAAGGCGGGCCTACGAATTGATATCCAATAAGAATTTAAAAATCAATGAGAAAAGATGTATCTTCGTATGCTACATCAGGATCGGTACTTGGAATATCTTGTAGGCACTACTTGGTCCTCTTGAGATCTTCAGAAGCCCAATTTAATTTCGGCGGAGACGATATTCTCATTGATTTCCAGTTGGAACTTTAGGTGATAAGTATGTTGCCGACTTATAGTCATTTTCATCATCCCAATTCCCAAACCCAAGGCGAAAGTTTTAATATTTAATTTAAATATATAAAATATATTTTACATATATAAACTTATTCGGTTTGGTTCGTTATTTTTTCGGTTTGTTTTAACAAAATTAAAAATCTACCTAATTATTCGGTACGTTTATAAATTTATATAAAAACCGTCGATTTTATTAAAAGAAACCTAAAATTACACATTGGGAGATACGCATGCTTAGATCGCTCGCCGATTTTTAAAAACCGTGGACACTACTACCACATATATAGAATAGTGGTATAAGAATAGCTATGTCAAAAACTCGGCTCACATTTATATCTACGTAACACAATTTTTTTTTAAAAAACGAATAAAAAAACATTTTTTCCGACCCAACCTAGCTAATAAACGATGTCTTTCAACATGTGGCACATCTTGGGTTTTCTTGAGTAGATTAGAGAATGGATATTTTATACTTTTTGAGTGATTTCACGTCGATATTATGTAATATGAATTGTTGAAGTGAAATCTACTTGTGTTTTCGGACCAGATTTAGTATTTTTCTATGTTTTTATTTTATTTTATTTTATATGATACATAGCTACTAGCGTGTTTTGAGTTACTTCCCAGTGACAAAATTTAATTTTTTGAGTTTGACACAATAAATTAAAACTTGGATAATTATGTAAACATTTTTTGTAAACATGTGTTTATGATTATCACATTAATTAGAAATACTAACAGTTTACATTTGCTTCGCTTCAGTGCTCTAACATTTTCCTTACCAAAGACGACGAAATCAGACTTGGTAAGAAGAATAAATAGTCCTTAATTCTTAGTGTTTACACCTCAGTTCCAATTTATGTGATATACTTTCTTTTTTAGTCTGTCTAAAAAAAAATGATACATTTCTATATTTAGAAATAATTTAACTTTAAAATTTCCTTTTACCCTTAATTAAAAGATTTACAGTCACACAAATATCTAAGGCTTGTTTCAAAAGCCATTCTTTCTTTCTTAAACTCCATTCATAGTCAAATTATATCACATAAATAGGAACAGAGGGAGTATTTTGTGCAAATTTTCTGCTGCTTATGTGATTAATGTCTGCAGGTGACTTTGGATTAGCCAAATTGCTGAATAAAAATGACCTTGCCTCTTCGGTGATGAACCCTCCCCTCTCTCCCTCCTATTACGTACAATGTATTTTGTTTTTCTGTGGTTCCATTTTATGCATCTCAATCATTTCTTTCCAAATTCATAAAATTTCTGTCATTTGGGAGTAGTCTTTTTTTAGATATACCCAATTCTGGGACTTCCAATAAAGATTACTCACCCTTATCGATTTAGGAGGTATTTGATTGCATTTAAATTTAAGATTTTTTTTTTTTAAAATTTATGATCTAAAATAAGTCATAGAAATTTCTACGGTTACAAATCATTTCATAAATGTTATTGAATTTGACAGCTTTCATCTTTTATGGGATTGAATAAAAAGAAAGAATATCACTTAAATCGAGACGGAGGAAATTTCACGTTGCAGCTTCTGAGCAGCTAGTTATTTCAGCGACATTTGTTTTTAGCAAATAATTGGTCATATTATATTATGTAGAATTTCTATGCTTCAAAGTTTCCAACATTAAGTTTAAAAGATATTCTCCCCCGTCCCAAAAAGATTGTTTCCTCCTTTCATTTTGGGCCTCCGTCCCAAAAGATTGTCTCCTCTTCTATATTTAAACAATTTAACTTTGGCGAAATGATTCAACCACACAATCTACAAAGACATTGTTGACCTACACATTTAAAAGTCTTTTCTTTATTTTTTTAAACTTTTGTGTCGCGAAAAGAGAATCTTTTTTGAATGAAGAGGATGTGTGAAAAAATTGAGAATGATTGACCAATACAACTGGTGGACTAGATAAATACCTCTTTCTCTGATGTGAAAGAGTTTGAATAGACACAAAATTTATGATGTTAATTTACTTTTTATAGTAATATATTACTCCCTCTGTTCCATATTAATTGTCCATATTACTAAAAATATTCATTCCAAATTACTTGTCCATTTACAAAATAAAGATATAATTAATTAAAGTTTTCCTATTTTAACCTTAACATTAATTGTTTTGGAAAGTAACAATATGAATTAAATATGAATTAAAAATTCAATTCTATTTTAGAGAATAGGAGAATATTGTAAAAAGACACTTTTGTTTGTGATTCTTAGATGACGTGTAAAGGAAAAGCTGAAGCAAGTAATACTTATTTTATGAAAGACTGATGATGGAAGAGAATATAAAAATAATGGTTGAAAACAGAGCAAACATCACATCAAAGATAAAATGTGAATAGTTTAACAAAATTAAATTATTGAAATTTCAGGAAACTTGTATAAACATAGAATCGTATCATCAAACATTTTGGAACGTCCCAAAATGAAGCAGAGGGTGTAGATAGATGCAAGACAACTTAATTCATCCAATAAGGCTTTAAGAACTAGCAGCTTCTTGACTATTGTTATTTGGTTCTTGAATTTGATATAGATTGTGGGTACTCCAACATATATGTGCCCTGAGCTTCTAGCAGATATACCTTATGGATATAAATCAGACATATGGTCTCTAGGTAAATCATCCCATTCAACTGTTTTAACTTCTTTCTTTTTCATATTGTTCCTTAGAAGTACAATTTTTGCATTCAATTGCTTACATTGATTATAACGGTTTGCAATTCTCAGGATGTTGTATGTTTGAAATTGCTGCTCATCAACTTGCATTCCGTGCTCCTGTAAGTTACCCAAAAAATGTGTCTTCTCTGTCATCTTTTTCTTTGTTGCATTATTGAAGAAGACTTAATTTGAAGTTAACCATGCAGGACATGGCTGGACTGATCAACAAAATAAACAGATCCACTGTCTCTCCACTTCCAACCATATATTCCTCCACATTGTAAGCAGATACACGAATTTCTCATTTCCACATTACATTAAGTTTTTGACTGCTTCATCAGTTTCTTACACTGATTTGTACGTTCCAGGAAACGACTGATTAAAAGCATGCTAAGAAAAAGCCCAGAACATAGACCTACGGTCCGTGTAATACTTACATTTTGTTGTATTCCAAATAATGTTGCGTAGGTATTTACTGATTCATTACTTCTGTGTTTGAATACATTAGGCTGCAGAGTTGTTGAGGCATCCACATTTACAACCATACCTTGCTAAATGCCGAAATTTGTCATCAACATTTGTACCAATATTTGCTGAGAAGGAAGCAAAACAGAATCTTGAACAAACTCGCGAGAATTCAACTTCCAAGCCTACATTATTAGGAAATGATCAAAGGCCTCTGAAGGAAATTAGACAAGCGAAAAAGCAAGAGAAGGTTGCTGCAGTCGATGAACTCAAACGTATGAGAATCAAAGGTACTGAATCACCTAACACGTGTAAGATTGAGCAGATGAACGTTCAGATGAAGAAGGTAGAAAATCTGGAGAATGAAAGACTCCAAAGCATATCCATTAAGAAAAGTGGAAGCACTAATTCCAGAAGCTCCACAAGAAGTACTTTGACTGATCAACATGAAGAAGGTACAATTGAAGGAACAATTCAGAAGATTGATAGGCCAATTGAGGGCAAGAAAGTGGCAAAATCTCAACAAGAAGAGCAAAATAAATGCTTTTTGAAGAAACCAAGAATACCAAAACCATATATTGAAGTTACTTCACATGCTAATGAAGTTGTAGCAAAAGCCATTGATCATCTAAGTAGTAATCGGGATACAGAAAAACAACACGATGGTCACAAACGAGCAGCGAGTGACACTTCATTAATGACTACACTGGACATTTGTTACAAGGGAAGAACAATAATATGAGCAATGAAAGGGCAGAAGCACTAGAGTCATTACTTGAACTTTGTGCAGAGTTACTTAAGCATGAAAAGCTAGAGGAATTAGCTGGTGTACTAAAACCATTTGGGGAAGAAGTTGTTTCTTCTAGAGAAACAGCAATCTGGTTGACAAAAGGATTAATGAATCTCCAAAACCAAGGTGAAGAAGCTGAGAGTTCTTGAGATTTTCTTGTAAAATGTAGCAATAATTATTGTTTTTGAATTGATCTTGAATGCATGTAGATAAAAGCTTCAAAAGAGAATAAGAGAGGAAGATAGTTGTGTGCTCAGAAACTTCAAAAGTGTCTCGAGAAAAAATAAGGGTTAAATTTTTCAGATAGAGATAGTAATTATGGAGCCAAATCTAACATTAATTTTGAATCAATAAATTTATTAATGAATATATATAAGTAAGTTTAAAATGAGGATGGTGATGAAATAAAAATATAATACTTGGTCTATTTTATATGGCAGTGACTAAGTGAACATGTAGTTTAAAAAGAAAAAACAGCTGACACAGAAATTAAGATATAAACATACCAAAACGCACTATTAGTATGATGTGGTCTACAATATACCACATCAATTCTGCACGAAAAATAATAATTCTTCTGTTCTTTTTACCCGAAGATGTTTGAGCAACATGGAAGAATAAGGTGATAGGGCCGTAAAAGTTATAAATCTAGTACCTGGTCCCCTAATTTCTTTTCCATTTATTTTCGCCCCAAAAATTACTATCGCTAGGATTAGCAAACACGCGGGGCCTCTTTGTATTTTTAAAAACTTCGGGGTTAAGTTTTAAAATAACAAAAATACTTACGAATTTAGGCTCCAACTGATCGATCTTCACCCGTCATCTCAACCCCCAGATCAATTCTTTGATCTTCCCACTTCTCAAAACTACAAAAAACTTGACGAAAATCCTAGATACATTAGCAGTGATTTGAAGTTCTTTAATATCCCCTTCTTCAACTTCCCCTGAAAGCTGCGATTTCAAGATTTACTTTACCTTGAAGAGATATATAGGTATGCCACCCTAATTTTATCCTCTTTTTGATTTTTCGGATATCGGTTTGTAATATTTCCTTTTTTGGGTTTGAGTTTCACGGTTTGTATCTTCGAATTTTCATTATATTCATGGCTAGGACGAAAAATCTCGAGAAAGATAAATCGAAAAGTAAAAAAAAGCAATGTAAAAGGCTTGAAAAAGCAAGGAGCATAGGATGGATAGAACGAGGTCACGAACGTGTTCCCGTTGCAAAAAGCTGACGAGAGATAAATACAAATGTAGACATATGTCTTATGTTGCAAGCATGTGTGTCAATGCAAAGACAAGTACAATGAGTAGATTAGAGAGTGAATGAACCATCCACACATGTGCTCTATTACAAAGACATATACAAAGCAAAGGAGATGAAGATGGATCGGTCACGTAATTCAGCCAGAAGAATAGAACAAGCATGTAAACATGTTCTATCATAAATGAGTCATCAGGTGCAAGGCATGAATGAATCAGATTTGCAGAGATCATGAGGAGGAAAGGTGAAGGTGACTAAGATGACTCAAAAGTACTTTGTTCAAGTAAATAGTGTTGCAGACAAAGCATATGAACTAGGTCTGTAAACATGTTCCAACATAGATAAAGAACATGATTAGAGTCACAGAGTGAGACAAGGATGAAAACATGATTTATTTAAGAAATGAATAAATCTAGATGAAGAAGAAGATGATAGACACACAACAACACACGATCAATAAACGGAGTGTCAACATGTTCTATCATCCATACCAAAAGCAAGCTCAAGATAGAGACGCTTGAATGAACAAGAAAGGGATAATGAAAGAGGTTTACGAACGTGTTCCACGCTCTCGGTGATGCGAGAGATTCGGGCGAGAAAAACCAAGTAGATGGGAAATAGGTTGTGAACATATTCCGGTGCAAGTCCTATAACAACTAGGATTTGCGGTTATATGTTAAAAGACTTGGTAAATGCAGTTGTTGCATATATGTTGGGATTAGTAAGACCTTACACGGACAAGAGAGAACTCGACAAGGAAAGAATCCAAATACAACACAAACCTATTCATGCAATGGGCCTACTCAAAGGGGTTTTGTGTTTGCCGACTCACTGTGCACTCAATGTTATAAATATCAAGTCTTAGAAGAAGGTTTACTTGCCCACGAAAGAAATTTAGAATATTGAGCGATCAAAGATATATCAAGAATATTCAAGAATCCAGGCGTGCGCCCCTAGCACGAGAAGAAGATTAAAGAAGCTGTCAAATAGAGTTTATGTTTTATAGTTCTTGAGTCTAGAAAACTTGTATTAGGTTGGGCTATCGAGTTGCATCTTTATCCGCTTTATTAGAAGCATTATAGTTAGATACAAAACGTTGTAAATTGACTTTAAGTGGATTGACTTAGGTTTCTTACTATTACAGGGGTGTGAGTGAGATAGGAATTAGAAGTTCCTAGGTTAGAGAGGTTTTAACTTGAATTTGCAGAGACTCACCGTTGTAGTGGAGTTTGGGGAAAATCCTACAGAGGTGTACTTGTGGTTTTTATTGCCCTAGTGAGCTGGGTGGTTTCCACGTAAAAATCACTGTGTTCTTTACTTACATGCTGTTTATATCTTGCAAGATGCTATCATAGAACAAGTAAAGTAACGGTTCCACCCCTTGGGCAAAATTGGATCGAAAGGATAGAAGTGGGTCGTATAACCAACAAGTGGTATGGGAAAAGGTTCTCCAAGGAGGCTAACCCTCGGACAAGATCATGATGAATCTCGCACCCCCCCGGACAAAGTTAAAGAGATTCCAAGGGTAATCTGGGGAGTTGTAAGCCTACAAGCACGGGAAACGGGAAGGTAAACGACTCAAAAAAGAAAATTGATGCCCGGAAAAGGCAAAAAACCGGATGAAAAAGCCTGAAGGTACAGGAGTCAAGTTCTATGTGACTTTGTGACGGCGATGAAAAGATCTTTTAACTATCAAGGATCTTGACTTCAACACCATGAAATGAGAAAGTACCCTTGACCCCAGAGCTAGATGGAAAAGGAAGCCTAAAGACCGGATAAATTTGTAATGAATATCGAACAAAATAAAAAAAGAATGGAATAAACTAAACTTGGTTCCCTAGATTGATCTATCTCGGTCAAATTGAAAAAATGACCCAAACCCTTTGTAGGAAATTTAAAAGCTCACACTAATATTTGAAAACAAAAGAATCGAAAAGAAGAAGAAGAAAACGATCGGGCCGTCAAAGGCCTTGATTGTTGCAAAAGCAAAATCCCTAATTTAAAAGGCTTCTGGGGTTTTAAAAAGGGAAATTAAAAAAATTGTCCCCATTCGAAGGGTTTGTAAATAGGGGGGAAATTGGAGGGGGTAAAAAAAGGGCAAACCTTGAATTAACCAAAAAGGGTCACACAAACTTCTAAAACGCTAAAATGAGGGCTTGTTTTAAAATTTGGGTTGGGGAGAATTGGGCGCTCAAAAGGGAGGGGATGTACATTTATTCATATGTTTCTAATACACATACAAGTCATTAAAACATTACAAAAATACTCGTTATACTCCTCAGTTCAAACATATTTCATCCCTAGACGTCTGTTAAAAAGAAAAATTAGGAATGTGTAACAACATTAGATATTAAATAGGATCTTTTTGCAATGATGACTAATTTTTTTAAAAAACCAAAAAAGTGTCAATCCCCCCAAGGGTAAACACTTGGGGTGAAAAAAACCTTTAAACAAAAAATTTAACCATATCCTTAAACCATTTCTCTCTCCCTCCTCAGAAAATTCAAAATTTAGGTCCTCTTCCCACCCACCTTTTATCAAAATTGATTATTCCCCCCTTTAAAATTACAATCCTTTTCTAAAAAAAAAAAAAGGATCAACACGGAGTCTCCCACTTTTTTCCAAAAACCTTAACCCCCCGTCAAATTTCAAAACCCTTCCCGAATTAATTTTGGTGACACAAACCCCTTGTAACATCGCTACCCAAAAAAAGGGGCCCAATACCTTAAAAAAGTTTAAACGGGGAAACGAAAAAAATTATGGACTTATACCTCTAGTCCAAGGGTTTTGAACTATTCAAATCCGAAAGAGACAGAAAACCCCAAAACCCCGGGTGTACTTGGGAGGAGAAAGAGAAGATACGAGTCAATTAGGGCAGAAAGTGAGGGAAAACAAATGCTAAATCCCGAAGAGAAATCAGGTTTACAAAGGGCCCGGGGAGGAGAGGAAAAAAAAAAATTAATGAAAAAAAAAGTCTTGGGTCGCACGGGGGAAAACCCATCTGCCGGGGTTGACCCCACGGGGGCCCGCCCCCCCCCTTCCCCGGGCCTGGGCCCAAACCCGGACAGCCACCACCCGGCCACGGCCGGGGGGCGCCCGGTACCTTCGTTGGGTTGGCTGTCCTCCCTTTCGGAGGAAAAAAAAGGAGAATTGGAACAAATTTGAACCAACTAGAATAATGTAACACAAAAGGAATGAAAGAATGGAGTTTTCAAAATTTTACCCTTTTAAGAAAATCTCGTTGTCCGTCCGGCTACTAGATAACTTTACTTGTGAGATCGGTGAAAAGACTCGACCCCTTGTCGACCTAAATCACGGGTTGATGGCACCCAAAACTCCCTCCGTGGGCAAACCATCCCCCAAAAAACACAAACAAAGGGGAAAAAATAAGACCCCTATTAATCGTCTTTTTCCCAAAAAAAAACTAAAAGGGGGAATATTGAAACGGGACATTTTCCAAGGACTTAAAGTCACCCACATAACTCTAACAAAAAAAAAATTTTTGGGAAACATTACATTTTCCAACATATGGAAATACTTCAGGAAAAAAAAATAAAAGAAA